>NW_009203612.1:0-2571 GCF_000690835.1 Fulmarus glacialis | reverse complement strand
GCAAAGCACATGAACACTGGAGACTGGCCATGTATGACGACTCCTCGTTTCGCACAAATGGCCCCTGCCAGCCCCTCGGCCACTCCAGCAGCAGGCGGCAGCGTAGGCCCCCTGCACTCCTCCTCCCTGCGAGGTGGGGGTGCTGAATAAAGCCTGAATAACCTGAACTTCTATACTGTATTTATGATGCAGATAAGAAATCTAATTGTCTGTGTCTTCCCCTGGCTTCTAAAAAATCATTGTCCCATCCAGGAAGAGCCAACCTTGTGTTTTACAGAGTAAGGATAATGAGGAGATGGAAAGGAGAAGCCAGCCTGCAGCACTGGTGCTTCCTTCCTCCATTTGAGACTTGATGGCTCAAAGGTGAGCAAATGGCATCATTAAATGACCTTTCGGTGATATGTCCTTTTAGGTGCCATATTCTCTGAAGCAGCTTTCTTCGGTATAAGCCACCCTATCCCATTGCTCCTGTGCAGTAATCCCGTCAGCCTGTGCTACTCATAACCTCTGCTAGCCAGTGGCATAGTTACTGGAAATTGCTGGGAAAATACCCTGACTGGGAAAATACTGTATTTTAATTCCAGAAAACTCTAGGACAAGTAGAAAAGACCTGTGAGATAACCCGAGCCATTTTCTGCTAGGGGACTTCGTATTTTTAGTGTGTTCATTGATTTTTGGCCTAAATATCACCCTGTACTGACACATGCATGTCCTCAACTGTGTAATAGCTGTAACTAACTTCGTGGAACTCTTCACAGAAAGTAAAATTAAAGCTCTTCCACTTGAATGCTGTGCACTCCACCTTATGAGTTTTCATCACAATACTAGATACTCATAGGGTGTAAATCAGCCCATCTCTATCCCAAAGCGAATTCCCATTCATGTCAGCTAAGAATTTGGCTCAGGACAGCATAAATGTTCATAACAGAACCTTGTGGGAACAGGACCCACATGCAAACACACAGAAGTTTTTTGGTCTTCAGGTGTTTACTGAAGTCACTATTAAATGTTAACAATATTTTGATTAAAAATGGAGTTGAAATTTTCATGAAGCAGCTCCAGCATAGCTAGAAAGAAAAATTAAAAACTCTTCACTGTCTTCAACTTAAAGCAAATCCAACTACATTTTAAAATAATAGCTTGAGAGCTACTGCACAGAGAGTATGAGAAATGCTCCACAGTGAGGTGATCTATCAGAGGGAAACCTTGAAGCCTGAAAAGGAGGGGAAACAATAAATCCCCAGAATAAATATTGAAAGGGGAGAAAGAAGGAGAGAGATTTCACTTTATTACATCATTTGATGTCATAAGCGTGCACAGGGGAAAAGATTTATTTATTTATGTTTCCCAGAGGGCCTGGTTCTGTAAACGGATGGAAGAGGGGCTGGAAAATCCAAATTCCAAACAGAAAAGTTCAAGGCACAACAGAGCTGTATTTTCAGATACAGTGATATAGTGGCCGTAGCCGACACTGGGTTTGATTCTTTATTAGATTTTTGGTGGTTTATGGATGGGTTATGCAATTCCCAATCTGCTGGAAATATGCACGCATAATCTCTGGTTTGCTGCAAAGTGTTCCCCCGGCGCAGTGGCAATGCTGTAATTACGCTGGAGATCCTGGCACTTTTGTTTGAAAACCCTGTGTTCAGTCACTTACAGGTTTCTCAAGAGAGTAACTTCCCCTTGCTTGCTCTCAGACCAGAATCTGGACATTTACATTTAAAGAAAATATACCTGTTAATCTAGCTGTTCTATAACATTATATTCCTGTTTTCATAGCATTCAAATTGGGATGTTAAAATGGATCTCTCCATATTCTTTTAACTGTCAAATACTAGCTCTTAAATTCAGAAGTCCTCTTCAGAAAAATATGGTTTTGAAACTCAGACTTAGGTTTATGTGAGTAACCCCACAAAAATGGCATGTACAAGGATTCTTCAAACAAAAGACCAGGCCCCTTCTCAGGATATGGCAGCTTTTACTACTCCTGTATTTCTTGCAGCAGCAGCTGGGGATGCAGTCAAATACCACATGCCCTGGTGCAAAGGAATTGTCCCTACAGCATGAGTGACACAGTGTACGCTTCCCCTTTCTCCCAGTTTTGCTTTGTTTTTTCCTTATTTTTAAGTCTGGTCACCCTACCTTCTCTAAATGATAAATTGTTTTCAGGAATCTCTCAATCATGTGAAATGCTAAGCATAACGGCGCCATGCTCTCAGCTAGCATGTAGCCATGATCATAATAAATGGTAAGAGTAAGCATTCACAGTGCTGTTATATCATTGTAGGCTTAATTTATACACACTGAATCATCCCATTGGTTTCAAGGGAAATATGCATAGCAGGTAAAGTTAAACACATACTTTGGATGTTGCGTGATCAGAACATAAGTATATGGATCTACTAATTCAGTGTGTTTTGCTGTGGGCGTATCTTAAGTTTCACAATCCGAACCAAAAAGAACCAAACCAGAGTGAAAATGTTTATTAACAGCTATTTTCTCAGATCCTCTAGCTATTGTACAAATATATATATTATTTCTATATTAATACATTAATAAAATAGATAATAA
>NW_009203611.1:0-34928 GCF_000690835.1 Fulmarus glacialis | reverse complement strand
CGAGCCCACGTCTCGCGCGGCCCACGGCGCCGTTGCCCGTACCGGCCGCTGATGGCCGACGCCGGCCCGACCCGTCAGTGAAGTCTTAAAGGGCAAGTCCTGAGCTCGGTCCCATCTACTCGCTTTTCCTGCGAGGTCAAAGGCAATTTAGCTTTTACCAAGTTTCATTTTATCCCCATGCATCTTAACCACCTTCTTAACCACCTTCTATAATGCCTCTACTTCACTAAAGTCCTGTAACAGCCAGATACAAAATCAGGTGCTGAGCTTAAAGACATTTTTTAAGGCTAAACAGCAAGATTCAGTTGGCTCAGTGCTCCAAATACTTAAGAATAGACAGGATTAAACACTGCCTACTGCTGTTGGTTGTATCTGTGCAACACCATTCAATAATAATTTCATTTCATGAAGCTCTTAACTCACCAAGCTCTAATACAGGCTCCTTCTGCAGCTAACGTGTACCTACACGCAAAAACGTATCCACGGAGCGTGCTGCAGGCACACCTAAAGGAAAGAGCTGTTCGAACACCATATAAAACAGATGACTAGATCAGAGTTCCTCCTAACATTGCTCCACAGAAGCAACTCTATGCTGTTTGTATTCTACAAGTTTTCATTTACAAACATACCTTTAATCATACCTTTATTAAAACCTCTGAATGAGGTAGAGTTTTGCTAGTTTATGAGAGTGAAGACCTACCCCCAGCTCCAGTAGCATAGCGTTTAGTCACGAGCAAATGCTGTGTAATAGGGCTGATGTTTCTCACAGGGCTCAGCGAGGGTTTTGTGAAGAGCTACAGACGCCTGCTGGCGTTCAGATGCCTACCAGCATTCGTGCCGAGCTGTAAATAATGGCGCCAGCTCCATCAGGAGCAGCGATGGCCAGCTGCATCCCCAGGGCAGAGGCACGGGGGCTCCCCAATGGGACAGCAGAGCAGGGTCTCTCAGCCGGGGCTCATCCCACTGCCCCCAGCAAGGGAGCTGGGCAGGCTGGGGCAGCCCCAGCACAGGATATCAGGCACCTCTATGGGGACAGGATATCAGTTACAGGTCAGCATGTCCAGGCAGGGCTATGATGGACCCAGTGACCAACATCCCACAGTACCACTAGAGCCAGGACTGATGGCCTCAGGCTGAGCTGAAATAGAGCCCCCCGACCCATGGGCAGGGGTGTGGGTGGAGGTATCAGGTGAGGCTGGTCAGGACCATTAAGTCTTATTAGTGCATTAAGGGCTCTGAGAGCTAGTTTACTGCTATGAGCTCAGAATCTAATGCCTACTTGTATAAACACTTTCAAAAGTCCATAGGTCAAAAGATGCAAATTCTGACATTTATGCAAGTTTAGAGTCATACTGACAACAATGGTTGTAAGATAAATGTTTGGGTTTTTATAACACTATAAATAATCACCCCTCTGAAAGGCAAAATCTATTCCCAATATTAAAAGGATTACAACTTTAGAACTGTATGGAACTTGACTTTTTCTATCAAATCCCTATTATTTTCATTTGCAAAATACTGTGTACTACTACAGCAACATGCTTTAACTTGATAAATATATTTCCAGCAGACTAATTTCTTCTCCAGTTATCAGACAATATCTTCTCTGAATGTGCTAGGCAAGATTAAAGCATCTGCTTTTTACTGCAACTCCATCAAAATATATGAGCTTCTACTCCTGAAAAATGTAATTACTGTATTTAAAAAGGAACAGCGTAAAAGAGTTTTGTATTGCTAATTACAGTTATCATGCTGTTGAAAATCAGGGAGGTGGAAGAAAATAGTTGTGCAAAGTATACTTTACAATAAGAAGTAACTGAGATGCGACAGCAGATTCAAAATAATTACTTGTTCTATGTACGTTTTCATTGGTACCAATGTAGCAAATCAAATCTTTAAGATTTGGTTTAGTTTTCATTTTAAGAGTATTCTTGATCTAGTTAAATGCTCAGTATCATCAAATATTCAGTCAAATATTTAGTATGTTAAAAATGTATCTGCACTCTTATTTATAAGCTTTCATTCCCTTGTTAGGCTGAATGCTACAAATACTTTTGAAAATAACTGTTACTCATGTACTAGATGTGTTTACATACTTAGGCTGTAAGGTGGAAAATATCTCTTAGTGAGGGAAACTAAAAATGAAAGGAAAACTATTAGAATAAAAGTAGAAATAAGCCAGTATCTTCAAAACAAAACAAGAGCTAATATATTGATATTATACACAGACAGATCATGAGTATTTACTTACCACCAAAATGCTCAGAGTGACTTTTGGCTGTACTGTATAGAGAGAAAATGGGAAAGTACTGAAGACAGCCTCCTCCCTTCTATGCCTCATTAGAGTTTAAGTTTTCTTGCTGCACCTCTGAAAAATGTTGCAGAAGAGCAATGTTAAAAAAGGGGGAAATGGAGAGCCAGGTTCATACCAGCTGCAAAAGAGAAGGCCATGTTTACCGCTACAATCCCAAAGAATCATTAAAATCTGTTGGGAGTACACAAAGAGTAACTCTTTGCCATCAAAGATCTTGCTTACAGCAGTGAGTTTAGATGAAAACACAATAAAGCTGATTTGCTTTGACCAGCTCTTTCAGACTACATGCTCAAGATTTGTACCAAAAAGCAAAGATAAAATCCTGGCCTCGCTGGAATCAATAGTTCTGCCACTACCTTCGCATATGCCAAGATTTCATTATAGATTTTTATAAGGCTATGCCATTAAGAGATCATTTTTCATACAGAACAATCACATTTTGTCACAGAACATAGGTCCACATTAAAAAAAATTTAAAACTGCAGCCACAATAGTTGGCAAATAGGAGTCAATTTGTCAAGACTTACTGTACTCAGCTGACTATTCAGCCTGAATCCTGAGCTGTCAAATCCACTAAAACACATTTTGCAGTCAAAAGGTAAAATAGAGGTTTCTATTTTATCCTTCTTCAGATACAATCTTAAGTGAAGTTTTGTTCTGATTTTTTAAATTTTCTTGTTCTGTTACTTTGAGTATTTGAACTTTTGAACCGTTTTTCCTAAAATTCACGTATGTGATACAACTTATGGGACTGTGAATCACATTCTTTTTAACATTGCTCTTTAATATCAGGATTCAATGTATTGTAAATGGTGTGCTTTCATTATTACACGAGTTCAAGTCAGGTAGGTTTTTGTTTCTTCTGGGCACTTTGGTCAGGTACTGACATGTACAGTATAATGAAATAAATACTCTTGAAATACCATTACACCATGATGAAGTCAGGTTAAATGGTCAAGACTATCTTGAGGCCATGAAACACTAGAAGAAGATTGTGTGAAATGTGCATATTTTTAACAGTTCACAGCAGACAAGATATGTGCATTATTCACATTGAGGTGGCAAAAAAATGAAAACACATTTCAGAAGCAACATGTCAAGCTCTTTGGGACAAAAAAATTACCATTAGAGCAGAGAAAAATCAGAAGCATGTTCTGTCTGTTTTCATGCTGCTCCCAAAAACTGGCCTCCCTGGTGGTTAAATACTCCTTTAGCATATAGAAACATTCAGATAGTATTTTGCCAGCTATGCTGGCTCATGATTACTCCATCTCCAATCCTGTCGAAGGCTTGTTGGACAGCTGAAGAAGGACTAGTCAGGGCTCTGTCACATTCTAGTGACATGATATCATGCTGGAAGACATTAGTTAATCCATCTTAACAGAAATTACTCAAGGCTTCTCAATAATGTGCTGAATTTTGCTGGATGAAGTGGTCACAGTTGAGCCAGACCAGGTTGTAAGAGAGGTACCCACAGACAGAGGGGAGGGACAGAAAAAGAAGAGTGTACCAGGAAAGAAGTTTGGAACAGTCAGGCTTGCTGCTACTTCTGCCCATTGGGAAGTGATAGTGAGGGCTGTTGCTGACACAAGAGGCCATGCTACACCACAGCAACTGGCATCTCTAAGCCCCAGTTCTTCATTCACTGTCCCTTCAAAGTGGCCTTGCAACCTCATGTAGTTCTGAAGATGTCACCACCTATGCAATGGTAACAGCAGTGACAAGAGGGTGTAATATCACTTTGGTTTCCCTTCTTAATAGTGCTTTAAAGAGTGTATCTTTCTTCATATCTCTCCTCATGGTTCTAAAATAAGGAATTTCCTTTGATTGAGTATAGCCTATTTAGCTGTGGTTTTAAATAGCTCTCATATACCCCTTTATTCTTTGAAAAAATGTTAGGCCTCATTTCTCAGATTGAAATACTGAGATCAGACAGCTGAGAACTCTTGGATTTCAAACAAACAGTGATGGAAAAAATCCAAAGATCTGGATATGCAGCAATATTTGTAACCTCAGCTTCAGCTGGTGCAATTGTAACATAGCTTTTATATTCATTTCAGTCTTTGAATCCTGCAAAGGTTACCAGTCTTAATGCCAACTACTGTCATGTTGGAAGCGTATGTGAGCTGGGGCAGCTGGGCCCAACTTAGTCAAGTAAGTACGCAAGTCTGTAGTGTCATCTCCCAGAGACATCAAAGATACTTAAATATGTTTAAATAGTAGGTGAAGAGAAATGTAATTAATTGTGTGCTGAAGCATCCAATGTCTCTCTATTCCTTAAGATAAAATATGAAACTTTTTTCTTCCTTTACAAAAAAAAATTGAATTGAATTTTAGCAGTAAATTTGTAACATCTAAATGACAGCATGAATGTTCCTAATAATAGCTTTTAAGACACTCTATTTTAAAAATGCATACAGTGTAATGCCATTAAAATGTTAAATAAACATTTGGTAAATTTTGTAGTAAATGAGGCAAGAAAACTTGCTGATAATTTTTATTTTTAAGAGTTATCTCAGAAGCATCAATGCATACATATTTTACATTGGTATCATTTAGGTTTTGATAAACTGTCACCATAAGAATAGTGCAGGTATTGAGAACATGACAACTTCAGAAGACTGCAAGTCTAGAGGTGTACTGTATGGTATGTCACATACCTGGAATTCTGGACAGAATAATACCATGCATCCCACGCAAACAGGTATAAAAATGTGGAGGCCCCACTAAGCTTTTAAAGTTGCACCTGGACAGAAAAAAAAAAAGACAAATTTGTCCTGAGGGTAAACATCATTCATTAACAAAAGGAAATATCCTGAGGCCAAGAACTTGCTACTAAACATACAAGCAGAATAGTTACTTAATTAAGAAATTATTTGCCAGCTATGTTTTAAGGTAGGAATTAGCAGTGAAAATGAAAGAATGACAATGTTTTGCTTATGGGAGGAACACAAGCCCAACCATAGTTAACATGCTTTTTCTTGCTAGAATTAGATTTTTTCTCAGTAAGAGTTAAGGGCTATGTGAGATTTATTATATCTGTTGCAGTTAAACACCATATTATTTGTATTCCCTAAAGGGCAAAAAATTGCCTTTTCATTTCTTGCCTTAATCAAAATCTAAGTATGTCAGTGTAAGCATGGAAAAATAAAAGTGGCTAAAGAGAAATAAACATCAACTCTTTCCAACCTTAAAAAAAGATTCTTTCTTAGATGTAACTGTAGCACAAATAGCTGTATCTGAGCTAATTTCAGCTTAGGTAAAGATGAGCAGCCATACAATATGTAGAGTTGCACTTCAGCCATCCTAGTTCACCAATTTAGCACTAATTACTGGCAAAGATGGAAAACAGAAAACAGGGTTAGAACCATAGCAAATGGCTTCAGCATCCAGCTGCATTGTCCTACCCATCCCTCCCACCTATTTAATTTGGAGCTAAAGCTGCATCCTTTCCCCACAATCTCCTCATCCTCCTTGGCTATGACTATCATAAGTAGGTGAGCTGGTGGACACTTAAGATAGAAAGGAGGACAGCAGTTAGCATTGGGTCCTCTTTGTGTGCGTGTAGGTGGAAAATGATGGGTTCACAGAAAAAAAAAAGGTATGTGTTTCTGTGGAAAACAGCTACTTGTTTAATATGTTCTTTTGTAATGCAAAAGCTTTCTGAGGATATTTGAAGAATTAGGTGACAAGTTGCAATCACTGGTAAAAGAGAGAGTCTTCAGGATCCATAGCCACCTAGCTTAGGTTTTGAAGACGTCATACTATGTGTCAGTCCTTGTTCTCTAACTATTACAGTCTTTGAAAGGATAGATGTGACAGACAAGCCTGGAGAAACTGTACAGCTTTCAGACTGGTCTGTCTTTTTTGACGTCCTCATGCGGGGCAATCTCACCAGCAACTGAAATTTCAGTTGGCCCAGTCCATGGGACAGTAAATATCTTTCTACTACAGCAGAAACATGAACGCCTCGTTATGAGGAGATTCATTTAGGTCTGAAAGGGATCCTACAGACATGGACCGCTATGATGATGTTGAAAACATGATGCCCAGTGCCAAAAGCTGCCTTGCCAAAGCATGACAGATGTGCAGAAGTATGGGGGTGAAAGGTGTGTGGTAGTGATGGGAGAAGAGAGTGAACACAGCTGGGCTGGTGTGTACGGAAGTGTGTTGGGGTGAGAACAGTCCTCTTCTACACATGTGCAAGTATGGATGAGGATTTATGTGTGGAAATGGCTGTGGGGGACTAAACCTAGGATGCATGCGCATAGCCTGGGGAGGAGGAGTGGGGAAGAGGAGAGAAGTGGGTGGGTGCCGAGAAGGGGGAGCCAGGATTGCTGTTCTTCCCCTTTCTCCTTGCCTCTGTCTGCTGGCTCCTCCTGACACATGACACCGATTCTCACAGGAGCTTGCAGCCCAACTTCTCCGTCCTTCCCTCACAGAGCATCCAGCACAGGGAGGACAACGCAGCTGCCAGCTAGCCCAGGGCAGCATTCTGCATCTCTGCAGAGCCTTTTGCTTAGGAACATCAAGGTAAGGACCCTCTGCCCTCTCTGTGTCTGTGGGCACCAGAATTCCTGCCCTAAACTAGCAGGAGCTGAGAAAGCCTGCAGCATGGCTGTGTTCTGTGAGATGCTCAGTCCTGGCAGGTTCATTCTTGCCACTGAGCTGCCCTTCTGCTACGCGTTGTGCCTACCTGGGAGAGCTTGCAGGGAGATGACAATGAAACCGAAGTGGGGCAGGACTGACTTGTCAGTCCCTGAGCAGCCTGTGAGCTCCAGGTGTGTCTGTGAGCCCAGGACAAACAGCTCCGGTCCCTGCAGAAGGAAAAAGTCTTATGAATAGGTAGCTGTCGAGCCTGGGCTCAGCACTCTGGGCCCACATGTCCCCAGGGTTGCACAGAAGGTACATTCATGCCTGGACAGCACCCTCAGGCCATGACTGTTCCTCTGTAGGACTGCTGAGGACAGAGGGGCTGCGATAGCAGGGAGAAGTATGCATGACCCTCAGTTCTTAAGTAAAGAGAACAGGGGAAAACTTGGGTCTGCCTCTGTACCTCCTTCTCTCCATGCCAGCTCTGGAAAAAGCAGGCTTAAAAAAAACACCCCTGTGAATTACACTTGGGATTCACACTGCATCCACATGGGTACAGCCAAGATTAAGGTTTTTGAGACGTGCTGGTTGTACAAACACTACCAGGCAGTGAGAGAGAACTGAAGTATGTTTGTAAAATGTCTGTCTTCAGTTTGTCATGTGCTAGAACTATATGCACTATGCTTGAAAATCACTCCAGTATGTCTCTGTTTATTATTTATTACATATTTTGGAGAAGATATTACCAAAAGAAAATAAAATCAGCTCCTTTTTAGGACTATACTTTAATACAGCCTGCTAAGCAACCTGTTGAAGCAAAATTGAATAATGTATTATTTTCCTTGTACTGCTGTACTTCTGTATTATTATTTGTGTTGTTTAGGAAACAGAAACCAAACAAATGATGTTCTTCAGATTCTGGTGGCTTTTGTGGATACTTCAATACCATGAGTTTTTAGCAGAAAATCTCAGGGAAGAAAAAAGATATGGATTGAGAAGACCAAAACCTAAACACATTCTGTCAAATACTGTAGAAAAATATCCCAGCCCAAGTGATCAAGGTGAATATTGTAATTTTAAAACAGGTGTGGGTTTTTTTCTCCGATTCATTTATTTGGATTCTGGACTACATGCCTAACTTGCCCTTGAAGATATTGCTTATAACCAGCCAGGCTTACCTCATCCTGCATTTTCACATGCCTTATTTTTGCACTTTTTTATCTTTTTACTCCCATCTTTTCCCTCCCCTTTTGTGTATTTCAGAAAAGGAGATTACTTCTGGGCTTTACATGATATGGCTGATAGACTGTTATTGTCACAACAAGAAAATTAGCCCATATAACTGTCTTTCTGTAGAAGTAATGTCATCAGTAGTTCAGAAAATTAATATTCTGCAGATCCTGCTTTTGGAGACTTTAATGTCACTGGATGCGAGCGTCAGTACCAGGGACAAAATCTAGCTCTGTCAAATCACATTCCAGTGTCTTACTCAGTAAGATTCATTTTCCTGTAGACGACTTCCACCTTCCCAGTCCTCATCCTGGTAGGATATTCAGTGAAATACCAGGCAAGAGGACAGAATGAATGTATAAAACCATTACAACATTCCTCATTTCATACTACATGACATCACCTCACCTTCAGTTTCTTATTCCTTGGGGCATCTGTTCTGGAGCAAATTCCTCAGCCTCTATATGCTCTATCTTCATGAGGGTCTCACATGTGTGATCACAGATGTTTTCAAAAATTTCCATAACTGCACTCCCACTTTTGAAGCCTAAAATACATGTAAGGGTAAGGGTAGAATGAGATTTAGTATGAAATCACTCCACTCACCTACCTACCTATTTATTCTAGATGAAGACTGCATTCTGGAAATTGCTTTTTTACTGGACAGCTCTGAAAGTGCCAAGTACTATAATCATGAACAGCAGAAAAAATTTGTACTGGAAACTGTAGACAGAATGGAAAGTCTTCAGCTTAGTTCTGGACGTACCCTTAGCTGGAGGATGGCCTTACTTCAGTACAGCAGCACTGTTTACATAGAGCAAACTTTCCATGACTGGAAGGGTCCTGAAGCATTCAAATCTCACATTGCTCCCATCACCTACATAGGTCATGGCACCTACACAACTTACGCTATAACTAACCTCACACAACTCTACATGACTGAAGGGACTCCGGGTAGTATGAAAGTAGCCGTGCTTTTCACCGATGGAGTGGACCATCCAAGAAACCCAGATATTTTTGCAGCTACAGCTGATGCTAAACACCAAGGAATTGTATTTTTCACAATGGGAATGACCAGAGTGGCTGAGGAGGTTAGCAATGCTGCCAAGCTCCGGCTCCTGGCTAGCGTCCCAGCATCTAGATTCGTTTTCAACCTCCAGGAGAAAGAACCTGTGGAGAAGGTTCTCAAAGAAATGGTATGTATGAGAAAGAATTTGAAATAGTTATAGGAACATATGTAAAAAATGGTCTTATTTCCAATATTTTGAAACGCTTATGCTATTCAAGAAACCTGTACTTTTTACATGTTTACATGGCCCACTTATTAGTAAGATCACTGTGCCAAAGTACAGGTTTCCTTTCTCTCCCCACCATTCAGATCTTGCCAGCCAAAATATTTGAAGTTGGAAACTGTACTAGACTTAGAGAGACCTGTTGTGAAATTATTTTTATCCCTGTTTTTCCTCCTAAGAAAGGTATTTTAAACCTCCTTTCTTAAAAAAACAAGCAATTTTTGACATACTAGTGCTTTCTTCTGTAGCAAGTAGGAATGTGACATTGCACAGCAGCTCTTGCAGAAGTGAAAGTAAATTTGTGGACCTTAATGGAGATATGTCAATTTAGATAAAATCTGAACTTGGCCATAGACATCTTTAAATTTCCATGGAAAACCTACCACATAATCTAGAGGAAATGTGTAAATTGAGCTTGAAGTTTTGCTTGGGTGCCTCTTTTCTGCATGTGAACTTAATTTAGAAAAAATATTCCCTGCCAAGTATGCAGAATAGAGCCATCCTCTAGCCTGTAAATCTGGTAACACAAGCTGTGGAAGTCCTGATCTGAGCATGCACAGAGATATGAAATAGAAATATGAGTAACAACCAGGAGACTTCTGCAGTGAAACTGACACCTAAGTGATCTCATACAGGCCTAGAGCATGTACACAAGCTGGCCTTCCTGTCTGTCTGTCCTTCACTTCGACAGCCTGCCACTCTGCATTGGTTTCCCTGCATATCACCCTTCCCATCTTCTCTGGTATTACCATTGCTTTCTGTATCACCTCTCAAGTGACTAAACAAACTTTATTTTACCTCTTCCAAATAGGCAGCCATCCTCAGGTACCCTCTTTTGAGAACTCGGCTGCTCTCTCTTTTAAATAATGGCTTTGGCATAATTATATGTGCATACATGTGAATTTTAGAGATGTGTATTGCATTGCTGCTCATCAACAGCTTTATGTCCTCTCGAGAGACTACATCAGTTGTGAAAAGTGGGAGGAATGCTGTTTCAGCTGCAGAGATCTTCTAAAAAATAACAGAGCTAATTCGATGATGATAACTTTATGTGATCACTGTCAAAGTAAAATCTTTTCTAAGGTGTTCTTACTGTTCTCATTCTATGTATGCTTAACAGTATGCATAGAAGAGCTTCTGATTTTCTCAAGTGTAGAGTATGTATCATTCACTTCTACTAGAGAGCTGCTGCTATTCAGCACTTTAGAAACAGTGTAGTTTCTGGGTGCATTGTTCCCATATACCTAGCTAACTATGTTGTTTTAGGTCTGTTTACCATTGCAATTTTAGCAAATTACGGCTGGACAAGGAGAATCAGTGATTTCTGCAGTCAACAATATATCATAGGAATTGAAATTATTTAAATTATTTTTAGAATGGAGAGATTGTTAGAATGTTTCTCGGCAATTAAAGCTTAATTAATGTTAGTTAATATGTTAATTGCATAATCTAATTAACTAGCTGCTGAAGCAATTTATTTTAACATCTTTCAGTGTCATTCCTGTAGAGCTGGATTATGACTTTAAGTTTCTAATGTTGTTCTGAATATCTGTCTTTACAGAAAGATCTGTCTGAGGAAGAGGTGAGTATGGTTTTTTCCTGTACAGAACTACTGCTTAATACATAGACATTTACAATTATATGGAAACATAATTCAAGAAAACTGATAGCTCAGGAAGTTGGTTAAATATTGAGTCTAATGGGATTGCCTTCAAGTAAAACATGCTTTTGTATTTGCAGGACAGCGCTTTAATTTGCTATCCTAATGTCATTTACTTTCCCTCCTTATTTTCGAAGTTGAAAAAGAACAATGTGTGAGTATTCAGGTTAGCAAGAATTTGCTGATATGTCTCGGCACATCATCTAACAGACTCAGTGGATAAGAAAACGTGACACAGAGCTGAATGTGGTGCAGTTCTAGCCCTTAATGCTCTTCCTATGTAATAGAGTTAAAAAAGGGAAGGAACTGGACCAAAGCTCCACCATTGCATTTTGCCAGTTTGTCCACACTGTGTCACCCTGACTGCAGGCATTGGTAGGTCTGGCTGCAATTTTGGAGGGAATAAAGTTAGCTTTCCTTTTAAAGATGTTAGTCCTACTTAAGGTACAGTTATCTCAGGCAAAGACTGTTCTGATGAGCAGCTCAAGGAAACTGCTAAATATTATGAATGTTTGCAAAACTTGAAGCATTTTATTTTTCACTCATTTCCACTGGCATGTTGATTTTTCTCTGTCAAATAAATCCTGAAGTAGTAAGACATTCAATGTTATCCTTGGAAAGCGTATTGTTATAATTGGGATATTCAGATAAGTGATATTTAAACCCTTCACTTCTAGACATCTCCAAGCTGAGTGGCAGTTTAATAAATAATAAAACCAAAAATAAAAACAACATTACTTATTCCTCCTCCAAAAATAACCCCAGTATCTGTAGTAATTCTGTATTATGTAATGGTTTTAAAGTTTCAAAAAGATCCATAACTACATACCATAATGATGTCTAACTGGGACACCTGATGGTAGAGATGACAGAAGAAAAAGAAAGATTAGAAACTATTATAATGAATTGCATTAACTAGATAAAAGTACACATCCATAACATGTTTTGTTTATAGATCAAGATAGAGCTAAACTATGATCTATCCTACACATAGTGGAGTAAAGTGGAAAAAGGATGTAAGATGTTTTCGTACCCCATTGTCTTGGCTATCTCTATAGTGACTAGTAATCAAAACAAATCTACAGTTACAGACACAGCATATCAATAAACTGACCTTATGAAGAGTTTGGAGGTAAAGCCATTACCAAGATGATTGAAATTTCAGGAGTAGGAATGATTTGGATTTTTGGATGGAGTGTAGGAGGTCACATTCCTGATGAGTGGTAAACTGACAGTTAAAAGATTTCTGTAAAACATGTAAATGTAACTGGCTTCTGGTGTACTCAGACTAGCCATACAGTAACATAAAAGCAATGTTTATGTGTTTTCTATCTCTTCTATTAAAATGTGCTGATTTGGACTATTTTCATTCAAAGTGTCCCCAGGCTGCCACATGTAACTGTGAGAAGGGGGAAAGAGGCCTTCCTGGCCCTGCTGTAAGTAGCTGTCATTTCTCAAATAACTGATATACAATATAAATCAAGATTTATTTCGTTGTTGGAATTTTTTTAGGAAATTATTTGAACCCAAATCCTGAGACAACAGAAGTTCAAGGTTCAATACATAGTCCTCCATAGTTACTTTGCATGGAAATGTCACACCAGTAGGAAACGCACAGAGAGACCCGAGAATGCCATGAGACACTCCCTCTGAAAAAAGAACAGTGTGATGTGGTGAGGCTCTCCTTTCAGCCACAGCAGTTTAAAAAGCAAGGAGCAACTTTCCTGTGTGGAACAATAATTCATCTGTTACAATCAGACAACCAGACCAGATGGATCTAACTAGCCCCAAATCAAACATTAATATCTGAAAAGCTCTTTGAAAGCAAGAGAGCGAGCAAGAGGCTGAAGCATTAGGAACAATTGAGACAAGAGACTTGTAAAGAGGGTAGAATAGACTTGTCTTCTTTCAGTATAGTCTTACAATTAGAACCCCTAAGCAAATCTAGGGGATTGCTTCATAAAGGTTTGGTGATTTAAACTGCAGGGTTTATATTTCAAAAAGAACTCTCGGAGTTGAATGGTCTAATATTATATGCCTAACATTGAACTAAAGCACCATAGCACCTTATAGCTCTTGCTCACGGTGAAGGGACAGTGTCAGAGTTTGAAACAGAACCCTAGAGATCTGCCCATCCTCATCCTTTTGACCTGAACATCCTATACATACATAAACAGAAATACACACCAGTTTTATCCTGCACAGTACAGCACACTTTAATTGAAAAGTAATTGAAAATTGCACACTCTTGTGTGCAAACAGTAGTTTTGTTTGGGTTATTATTCGATGTCTTTACTTGGAGAGTGCAAGTACTTCTTAAACAAAAGCATACACCTCGAAGAGTTCAAAAGAAAACAAAGCACCCACTTGGCAAGCTGAGTAGCTACAAAAACATCTGATCACCTCTTTTCTTCAGAGGAGACCTGAACAATTTTTGTTTACAAAAAATACAAAAGAGAAAAATGGCTGCCTACTGAGTTGGTCCTGCTGCTCCCAGAAATTCAACTTCAAGCTTATGGTAAATGCAGACATTTGTTAAAATGAATCTATAGGAAGCAAATATCCTAAATATTAAAAAAATAGTGTATATATTGTAAAATAAAATTATTTGACTAACGTATATTATAAGAATTTTATTTTGTTGTTTTCAGGGTAAAAAGGGTCGCACTGGGGATGATGGAGCTCCAGGCCTGAAAGGAGCAAAGGTGATGTGATTTTTCAGATTTAGGAAAAAGATTTGGTATGTCATTAATATGGAAAGACTATCCTAATAGCGCGCATGTACTTTCCACCTGTGAATTTCTTAAACTTCATCTACCCCCCTTTTGCTGTAATAAAGACTAAGGTTTTTTACAAATTAAAATCTTATATCTAATGTATAAAATCATCAGAGTGTAAAAAGAGGGAGCTGGTATGCTTCCTGTATTGCATTGAGATATCTACTCAGGTAAGCAGGACGATAGTATCTTACCCTGATTTCACTGATCTTGATGTTGGATTATTCACAGGGGGAACCAGGTCTTAATGGAATCCCAGGACGAGATGGAATAGAGGTAACAAAAGATTTTTCTTCTCCTTTTTCTCCAATGAGCAGTGTTCCTTCAAGGCAAAACACCACTTTTTTTTTTTTTTAATTATAATAGCAGATTTCCATTCTAGTTTACCAGCTAATGATTCATTAACACTAGAAGAACTGAAAACATTATCATTGCTTAAAGAAAGGGAATAATTCATTCTTATAAGAGTGATCTAGAAAATATTCTCTAATAATACGTAGTCCCATCTAAAAAGTGTTAAAAGATCTGATATGATAATCTAAGAACATGACAGAAATGTACACTCTGCCTGCATCTTTATGGGTCAGTTTAAATTTTTCATTTGGCAAACAAAGGATCCAGTGTGTAATAGCAAGGAAAAGTTGAATGAAATACATATAGGAAGTAACTGTAGCACCAGCCTCTTAGTGCTTAACTCTGAATTCATCACATATGAATCACTCTACTTTATATTTTCTTATTTATTCAGTATATCCTTTTCAATTAGTGACTTTTTTCTTGCTTTCTTATTTTAGCATGTTTCTCACTAAGATGGAAATATGAACTCTAGTTGATCTGCTTTTACATCATCAAAATCCTAGTCTAAAATGACACTTTCATAAGATTTGTTCATGTATACAATAGCATCTATCATGACCAGTAGGTGCAGTATTTAGAGTCATTTGGCCATGTTTATCAGAGGTCACCTCTTCTACCTAATTGTTCATTATAACCTGAAATGCTGTTTTTCTAGAGAGAGTAGAATGTTAATAGCACCAATACTCACATTCTTACATTTGGGTTCTATATCCTCACAACGTGCTTTGCTTTTTTATTTTCCCAGGGGAAATCTGGATATAAAGGAGAGAAGGTACTACTTTTAGTCAGAACTTCTGCTTACATATAGATATTTGATGTTATTATTTATTATGCATAGTGCCATATTTCTTATAAATACTAGTAATGAACAATAACATCATCTTACCAGCTGCTGCACAAGCTCCAACAGATGATGTGTCCCTTCCCCAATGAACTTAGCACAATTGCTATAATATGTCATGAATAGAATAAGCTAGGTTTTCAACTAAAGCACCCAAAGAATAAGGATGAAATGCTCAATATACCTCATAAATATTTATTCTTGTTCCCTTCCAGGGTGAAAGAGGTGAATGTGGAATCCCAGGGATAAAAGGAGACAGAGTAAGTAGCCACAAAGTTGTTATAATTTCAGGAAACAGTTAAAATAGAGAAAAACTACAATTCCCTTAATAACAACCATGGTGATAGATTTAAAGCAAATATTAGTTCTAAGGCTGAGGGAAATTAACAACTGACAGTTCTAAAAAATGAAGTGAGCAAGGATACCATTTTCAGTAACTTTTTCAGCTCCTTCTATATTTTCATGTGATTCCTCTTAAGGCCCAAACCTAAGCCTGTTTATAACAATAGTAAAACTCTACTCGACTTTAACAGAGGCAGAAGGCTTGAAGTAGTAAGCAAAGGGAATGAGAGGTGAAATCAAGGTTTCTAACACCGATCTTCAAGATTTGGTGTATAGTTGCTGTGAATATTTTAAATGAAACAAACAGAGTTTAATCCTGGATTACTGGTCCTTGATAATTAACTCTGTTCATTCTTACTCTGTATTCTAATGACCACAGTCTATTTTAAAAATATTTATTCAATACTTGCTGGCTGCTGAGCTCCTCTGGATTTCATTTTTTATTTTAATGTAAAGATATCTAAATTAGATACCTTATTAAAAAGTTACCTAGAAGTGGTTTTGACCAAATCTAAATACACATAAATGTATCCTTTTTTTCACTTGCCTTTCAGGGTCCTGAAGGTCCAGTAGGCCCCAGAGGAACAAGAGGGCTACAGGTAAAAAGAAAAAAAAAAAAGAAAGAAACTATAAAAACAATACCTGGTTCTCTGGGATTCAAAGCTCTGAAATAATATCATACCACAACCGTCATGGAATCTTTGAGTCACTGAGTTCAAGGCATCCAAAATCTTTCTTCTTAAACAGCAAAATTAACAAGAATTTGGAGGAGCAGTCTAGACAAATAAATCATCTTTATAATTCATTCAGTGTCAAAGACCACAGCAAATACAGTTCCATAAAAAACAAAATCACTCATTTCCCATTTAGTGTCTTAACTATTTCATTATCTCACAGAAGTACATAGAAACACTTTAGTCGCTTTTCATCCCAATATTCTTGGACTGAAGGCCAAGAAGCTTAGCCCATCGTAGATGTTCCAGTAAATCTTGACTATAGATTACCTTTAACTGTATTCAAAGAAAGGGAGAACCAAATTCTCTCCCCCGATTACGAGACCTAGCTCCAACTGAGTTGAGTAGCTGAATCCACACATGCAGCAGAAAGCAAAGCTTCAGTTCTGAAATGTTTGTAACTCATATTTTCAAGCAGACTACACCAAATTAGAGATTGTTTTTCAAGATGCCATTGTTCTGAAAGCTTGAAAAATCTCATTAAAACCACTCCTGTTTTAATAGGGTCCACAAGGAACATCTGGAGATCAAGGGCCTGAAGGCCTGCAAGGATCAAAGGCAAGAACTGCATTATTTCTTCTCTTTCTTAATGTTAGAAGGTATTAATACAGCCTCACAACAATAATGCTTTTATCCTTATACCCCATACCCTTCTTGTAGGGGATGCAGTTCAATGTGACGTTGCTAGCAAATCATATGCTCTTTGTATTTTAGAAGGTTCCTAAGAAAGGTCTTCATTTGCTCTTTGTATTGGATTCAGTCCAAATCACACTCCAATCTTTTCTCACAAACAGTTAAAAGATGGCAGCATCACAGAATATTTCTTAGCAGCAGTGTAGCATTGCATTTCTTCAGTTTTCAATTTAAAACTATTTTTTCCCCTAAGTGACAAGCAGGAATTCTGTTTGGGATCTCAAACAAACTCTTCTCTTGAAACAGCACATTCTCAAGAAAAATTCTATAGCTCAAAATTAGTAGCCCCACTGTTTACTGATGCTCAGCAGAAGATATCTGAAAGTCACGAGGATGAGTGCAATTCAGGACACAGTCTTGCAATGGACCCTCTGAAGATGGGCCCCAGAAATCAC
The DNA here is from genome assembly GCF_000690835.1 of Fulmarus glacialis. Lineage (NCBI taxonomy): Eukaryota > Metazoa > Chordata > Aves > Procellariiformes > Procellariidae > Fulmarus > Fulmarus glacialis. The sequence goes on along the minus strand of NW_009203611.1, from coordinate 17,700 downwards.
ACAGTGCGTCACTGCAAGATCCAGTCCCCTCTGTAAACGTAAAATATTTTTTGTCTGTTTGTTTGAAAAACGTATGATTTACATTTATTAAATCCTTAAGATTTGCTGGGTTTACTTCTCACCCCATTGTAAATTCCAGGTGTACCAATGGAGATTACTTCATTCTGTGGTTCTGTGATGACTTGATATCTTTATCCTAGTAGTTTAATGGAAGATGCAAATATCACTGGGTGTTATAGACAATTATGGGAACTGTTTTAACTTCATTAAGAGAGACCACAGTTACACTTTGCTTCTCAGAAAAACCTTAAACTGAGTAATTCAGCCAAAACTAATGGTTTCTTCAGCTACTGAAAGGTATATTGTTGTGGAGAAGAACTTGAAAATGAGTCTATAAAGGACATTATCTCTTTTGATATCTCTCCTGATATCTCCTTTGCACCATATTTAGAGCGCCTGCTGGCCAACAGTGAGGCATAGAACAGTTGGGTGTCAAAACTCTTATATCTCACATGAAACAAAACATTTTTCCTTTTGTTTAATGTGGTATCACTTTGTACAGGTAATATCTATGCTCTTAATAAAGGGAATTTTGAAGCATTGAAAGGTTGAACAGATGAAGTACTGTGTAAGACAATTCCAATGGGCTGAAATTCAGGATATACAAAAAATGAACTTACAAACTGAGTTAAACTGATTTCCCTAGACACCAAGTTATAAGCAGAATTGTTTCTTTTTTCATTCTCTGAAAAAGGGTGAAAGAGGTCTCCCTGGGCCACCTGGCTTGCCTGGAGAGACTGGAATAGGACTGCCAGGCCCAAAGGTACAAGTGTCTCTCATCTTCTATATTACATGTATTGTAGGATAAGAACAAAGACCGAGACTGAGTTAATATACTTGCTGGTACATGAGAAACTTCAAGCACCAGAATGCTGTTTTTATGGTACTGGAAAGGTATTTTGTACGTTGATCGAAACTGGGAAAAAAAACGTACATTTTAAGTATGTACTTTAAAGGACTTTTTTACAGTAGTTCTTACACTTGACATAACTCAATCCAAGCAGTGTATGGCTGAGTAAAAATGCATACATAGTCTTAAACAAAAATTATCCTGTGAAAAACAGGCTTATTGGTTTGGATGAGTGGTATAAAGAAAACAGAAACACTATTATAGAAATACTGACTTCTTGGAAAAGGACAATATGTGAACATGATGTACTAAGAATATGATGGGAATAATTAACCGTTTAGATTCAACATTGTCTTCTCTCAAATGCAGAATTGAGGCTGTTCCCTAAGGCTGTGAAACTACACCAGTTCAATGTCTGTTGGGTCTTGCATGCTGTATGACTCTGAGGACACTCAGATTTTCTCTGCCATTCCTGTATTCTCCTACATCAAGTATTTCAACTCTGATGAGTTGTTATATGCTGCACACATACAAATAATCTAAAACAGGCATTTTCAAATTACATCTTTTTTTGAAGGGTGACACCGGTTTGACAGGAAGACCAGGCCCTGTTGGCCCACCCGGAGTTGGTGAGCCAGGACTTACGGTATGTCTATTTTTTATTTGGTGAGAGGGAAGCAGGACAGAAAGGAAAAATTCTCAGTGCTTCCCTCTTAAAAGGGATATATGTATGTTAAATTATACCATCTCTTTTCTTTCTTCCACTATTTCTCACTCTCATACATACTACGTGGTCTGACTTTCCTTTCCCTCAATAAACTGGAAATGTTTCCAATTCCTTAACTTTTCTAATTATCTTAGTCTCCAAAACAGCTATGAAAAAATAACACCTTACACAAAACCACAGAAGTATTTAAATAAATCTGTCCCCTAATAGATTCAAATCCACATGTGGTAACTTCAAAGTTGACTGCTTTTCAGTATCATTAGAACATTAACATCAGCATGGCTTTGAGGGAGAGACTCCATTTCAACCACTGTAACATTAGAAATAGTCATACCTAAACAACCTCCATAAAGACATTCAGATTGCATAAGTGGTCCCAAGTAACAATTTGACGAGTATTACCTTTACTGGAGATAACAGAGGGAGAAATAAAAAAAACTTTTGACTTTCCGAATTTATAGTAGGTTTGGCTCTGAAGTCTATTCCTTCTTTTTCTTCCCTTCCTCCTCCTGGTAGTTGTAAACTCAACCTCTTTGTGGTAATTCAGAAAATCAGTACGCCAATTTTCTGGTTGCTTTTTTTCAAAGTGTCAGACAGCACCTTTTACTGAGCTATTAACAATACAGCAGACTCAAATTCATTTCTCATCACCTGGATGAAATCAGCCCTAGTGCAACCACAAGGGAAATTTTTTGCAGTTTTTTCACAAGTAGCTTTTCCCCATTGACAAGGAAAGATTTGTAATAGCCATTTCAAAAGAGGTGCTCCCATGAAAAATAGAAACATGGTTTGGTAACTGAACTGACTGATCTCAAACCTGCTTGAAAATACACCACTGGAGAGGGGTGAGTTCTTGTTGAAGAGCCCAAAGAAAAGAGCATTACTACTAAGGCCAGTGGTGACAGTCAGTCAAAGTGGGACCGTAATGCTTCCTGAATCTCTTCAATAACAGCACAGAGAAAAGAGCCACTTTGTGGGGAAGAGGTGCCTGTGATGTGTTGTTAGCCACAACAGCTGTACTAGTATAACAAGAGATTCTGATTTTAAAAAATATACTAAAGGTGTTTTTTAAATTTACTTTGAAGTCTGTTTGCTTCAAAAGAGTTTTCTTTTCATGGCTGAATGCAATGTAATTATCTTTACCTAAGAACTAGGCATAATTCTAAAGCTCTATGCAGAAGAAACAGAAGCATATTTAGGCTATGCAGAGTCAAATCTACCAGCATTCTGTGATGTGTGTGTAATCTCAAGGAATAAATCAGAGGAAAAAAAAAACAGATGAGGGAAAACACTGTGAAGCAGGCTCAATATGCACACGTTTTGGACTTGCGTTTAGTGAAAGGTTTTAATTGTCTTACTTGCCCCTTGTGCTCCTATCAGAACTGCTTTCAAAAAGAGAAGGGCATGCTGTTATTCTCTTCACCAATTACAGTCAAATCTCTCTACAGCTACATCTTTTTCAGTACTACTCTGCATGATCTTTAATCTGGTTCTCCCTGTCTCTCATGATTATACTGATACATTAATAAGGATTAGTAATAATTTGTAAACCAAACTTAAGTTTAGGGAATGAAGATTTCAAAAGTATAAGGAATAGGAATTTCAGCTACATAACCTGCGATTCATAAGTAACCAGAAAAGTAAAACTGTCTGCCTTGTTATTGCTGCAGGCCAGAATGCTCATCATTTACTCACTGTGAATATCGTATTACTGTATTATTTTTAACAGGTTATAACTACACCGACGTTTAAAGACGTGCTTAAAACTGACAATGAAATAGAACATGCTGCTGTTGATTTGAGTGATTAATACATATTCTAGGCCATTTTAAACTTATGTTAACAGGGGCCTCAAGGACCACAAGGTGTTCAAGGAGAACGAGGTTCACCAGGAGAAGGGCTTCCAGGAGCAAAGGTACAGCAGCTGAAGGGTTTTAAGACCAGAGCAGCACCATTAAATGAGTGCATGCCAAAACGAGTCCATAGCAGACACAGGAATCTGAGAAAGTAGCTTGTAAATTAATATTAAAATTTGGCATCAATTAACCCGATATATTTTCACAGAATTCAGTTGGTCCAAACATGACTTCTAGGCATCGCTAGCCTTTGGTGCCTGTAAAGCCAATATTTAATTCACCTGACGCTTGATTTGTGGGATGTAAGCCTGGAAAGAATTCCAGCTATAATTTTAAAACAGCCTTGAGCATGTGACTTTAAATAGAATATTATAAAAGTGATTCCTAGATGAAAAATTTAGCTTTTTGTTGTTGCTTTTTTCTAAATCCTTATACATAGAGATCTTTGCTGTCACTAAAGACAAGCTTCTAAGCTTCTTAAATACCTCAGCCACTGGCTTACGCATTTTAGCAGAAGTCTGAATTCAGTTTGTGGGAAAAGAAAGCTGCTGTTACAAATTTGCAGATCCAGTGGAAGTAATGACAGTGGTAGTTGCACCTACAGGGGTGAACTCGCTAGACCCACTGCTAGCTCCTTTTGCTGCCCACTGAAAACCAAATCCCAGGCTGAGTTGTCACTTTGACCTTTGGTTACAACAACAAAGTGACATAGCTTGTACATGAGCTAAATAAATAACTAAATGGTTTACTCATTTTTATGCATGCACTAAGGCTATTTTGGTTGGGAAAAGAATAAAAAATTGTTTCACAGATGCAGGCCCCAACTGTCCCTTTACTAATAATCGTAGGATTTTTGCTTAGCACAATACTGTAGTCAGCTAGGTTTAAATTTGATTGGTGCTAGCAACATAATATCTTTAAACATCCAGTATATATTTTATAGAATCATAGAATCATGGAATGGTTTGGGTTAGAAGGGACCTTTAAAGGTCATCTAGTCTAACCCCCCTGCCACGGGCAGGGACATCTTCAACTAGATCAGGTTGCTAAGAGCTCCGTCTGACCTGACCTTGAATGTTTCCAGGGATGGGGCATCTACCACCTCTCTGGGCAGCCTGCTCCAGTGTTTCACCACCCTCATCGTAAAAAATTTCTTCCTTATATCTAGTCTAAATCTACCCTCTTTTAGTTTAAAACCATTCCCCCTTGTCCTGTCGCAACAGGCCCTGCTGAAAAGTCTGTGCCCATCTTTCTTATAAGCCCCCTTTAAGTACTGAAAGGCTGCAATAAGGTCTCCCCAAAGCCTTCTCTTCTCCAAGCTGAATAACGCCAACTCTCTCAGCCTTTCTTCATAGGAGAGGCGTTCCATCCCCCTGATCATTTTCATGGCCCTCCTCTGGACCTGCTCCAACAGGTCCATGTCTTTCTTGTGCTGAGGAATTATCCAACCTCATTGTTGATGGCTTGTATTTGCTTAGCAGATCTCATGCATGAAAACAAACAAAAAAATGATTTGAAGAAAATGCATTTAGAAATCACTCCATTGCCACTGAAATACCAATTCATGTGGCAAGAAACACTACAACTAAGAAGTAAAGGACAGCAACAATGCACAGTGGGAACAAGTGCAGAAGAATGCATAATCTAACCAAAACTATTGAGCAATTGAGATAGGCAGAATAAAATAACCAAAGTGGAATTCTGCCAGCATTATTGGAACCCTTGATTCTATAAAAAATGTACTACTTTTTACTGCCAAGTCTGACCTGGAGCCAAGCATGTATCAACAGAGTCTATCCGTATCTCTAATCCTATTTATGGCTGCCAAGTATGTCAGCTTTCTGGTTTTAAACACATTTTAAACAGGTGATTTGTTAATCTAAAGCAAATTTTACAGTTGCTTTCTTCAGAACGTTTTTACTACAAGCTTACAGTTCAGTAAAAAGGAAAATTAAGGCAGGTATTCTAAAGCATCAGGAGTAAAGAATGTTATTTTAAACAGAAATCCACATAATGTATTTCAGTCAAAGTTAAAATGATGGAATTGGTTATTAGGGAGAGAAAAGACCTGTCTGGGGCATAACTTTATTGCCTTGGGTGATTCTGTGACAATTTACACAAGCTAACAATCTGTCTCTACATGTTTTACTAATGGAAGTACAAGAAAGCACAATATTTTTCTCCTTAACAGTAACCTGCGTTTTCCCCAAGACCACTGTTTTGTAAATAAACATTTAGAAAGACAATGACATTTACAAATAGACTTCTACAACAATAGTTTGGCCTGGTCTTTATTCTGGCAAAATTCTTAGTGAGAGTCAGATCCTCATTGCCACACTTTAATGAGATTAACCCATGAGAATTCAGCTTTCAGTTAGTCTCATTACTCAGCCCTGCTGACATTTAAATCAGTTGTGGTTTTGCCATTGATTTTGAGGGGAAGCAGGACAGGACCTTAAGCAATCAAGGTGGGCAGAGACATAAAAAGCAGCTTGTTCAGCTCTTCATCAGCAATTTCAAACTGCAGAGCAGTTGCAAAGCTTATTTGAAAAGATGACCTCTTTGGTATCCTGGAAAACAGATCCAGGAGCTACTTTCCGGTTCTTCTCGTTCTGGTTTTCATGATGACAGAGCAAACAGTGTCTCTAGTTACTTCAAAGAGAACAGCTGTGTATTTCTACAGTTAACATATTATTTTTTCATGTAGGGAGACCGTGGTTTTGATGGACCAAAAGGCCCTCGTGGACTTCCAGGCATCAGCATAAAAGGTGAAAAGGTGAGCAGTAAATACAGCAGGGGATTAACAAAGTGCCAATAAATCTACATAATACAGGGAATACAGGGTTGATACTCACTCCAAAAGGTATAATGAAGCAAGGAACCCACAACAGGCCCTGGATAATAAGGTATTTTGTAGAGAGATTTATGTCCAATAAACTCTCCCAACCTACTTTAACATCTCTTCATATTAAAATAGGAAGTGTTACAAAAAGCATCTGATTGTGTGGGAAAGTTAAGTTTAGAAAGGGAAAAAGAGACTAGCAGTTGTTTGCAACTGAACCAGCAGGGAATAAATGCATATATGAAAGAGAAAAGGTCAGATCCCCAGCTTCACTGACTTCAAGAGAGGTTAAGTCAACATGTACTAGCACAGGAGCTGTCCCAGATTGTTTCTGTATCTTTACACAACTAAGCAATTGTACTTTGTTTGCCAGGGTGAATTCGGTCCTCCTGGTTTACCTGGGCCAATTGGATTACCTGGAATTGGAATTCAAGGAGAGAAGGTGCAGTTTTCACTTTCCCTCACCCCACACTTAAATGTGTAGTAACAGAGAATATTTTATTTTTAATAATTACTTAACTAATCTTTTCAGGGAGTGGAGGGCCCAAAAGGACCACCTGGCTCTAGAGGGCTACCAGGACAGGGACTACCTGGACCAAAGGTTAGGGAATGTTCTGAAGTAAAAGCTACTGTGCTGTTTTTACTGTTACGTTTCCTGATTAAGAAATGGTCTGTCTCTATCCTTAAGCTTGTTAAAGTGCTGAACATCAATCTAAGTATTGACATAGCGGCAATTATTTTCTTTGTTAATATTATTAAACTGTACAGCAGGTCCTACTCCACTGAAAAGCCTTGATAAATGCCATAGCTATCTATTTAGGTTTTGGCTTGGCTCACCACAGAACCTTTGAGGTACTACATATCAGACAGTGAACTGCACTTTGTCTGATACGTTTCCATGGAAAGGGTTGTCTGCCTTGAACTTGCAGTTTCATCATATCAGGTGCAGCTGCAGTGAATCAATTCCAAAAACTAGTTGCACTTAACACAGCAGAACATCAAAATTTCAATATCATCTTTTATCCTCACTGTACTGTTTCCATTCCAGAAAAATACATACATACCTTACAAATTGGCTGCCTTCCTTGTTACTTCTGCTGCCTGTTGTCTCACCTGACTTTGTGTATTTATTGTATCTAGCAGTTAAGAATGGTCCAAGGTATAATGAAGATTACCTTTGCTGAAGGAAAACTGTCAGAATAATTTAGCCTTGACTGATTCACAAAATACAGAACTGTTAATGAAAGACGTCACCCTTGAAGTGTTTGGAATGGAGATTTGAAGTGTTTTTTTAAAAGAGGTGACAGATAAAGTTCTGAATGACTGAAGGCTATTAAAACATAGTATAAAGGAACTAGAGGTATAAGTGGGTCAAGGGTCCATGCCAGAGAAAGTATTTTGCAGCATCAGAGATCAGCTCTTACATTTTAAGTGATAGTGCAGGGATATGCTTTACCACTGGTAAAAAGAAAGAGAAGGGTGAATTGTCTGTGGATGTCAGATATGCTCCTGAAATATCAGCTACTTTGGCGGAAAACATTCACAAGGACATATAATTATAGATTTACAGCATTCATCATTTCCACCAAAAACTTTTTGGTGACAGCTCAAAATATGCTGCAGATTCCCAATCTTTGTGACCAAGGGTTTAAAACGTCATACTAAAGACAATATCACACTAATCTTTCTTTAAATATAAGCAACCAAGAATATGCTTTTATATTTTTCCATGATAATGCTGTTAAAAAATAATTTCTACTTAAGGGTGAACAAGGCTTGCCAGGAGAGACTGGAGTGCCAGGAGAAAGAGGTATTGGAGCACCTGGTTCTAAGGTACATTGTTAATAGAAGAATTATTTAATTTATTTATTCAGATTTGAAATTTGTGTTTCCTGAGTACCCTTTCTGTAGGCACTTAAAAATAGGTTTAGAAATAAAATTTAGGTTCTTAGTCTTTAAAATTTTTAACACAGACTTTCAATAACCTCCAGAAATGGGAGCATTTGAAATACACCAGTTCTGTACAAAAGTAGTAAGCTTTATTGTGACTGAAAATTTCCACGTGAAAATTTCCTGTCCCATGCTCAAGTCAGTGTTGCATACAGCTCACCTACAGCTCTGTCCAGAAAACCATCCAGAATATTAAACAGTTGCCAGAACTTGCAGTCCCCAGCATAAGGTATAACCAGAGCTGGTGAAAAAAAGCACCGAACAGTGGTTATTGTGCTGCTCCTTCCCTTTTCACACAGGACAGGACGTAAACAGAGCAGCAGCTACATCCTCACACCTTCATACAGGAAACAAGCTGTGCTACTAGACAGAAAGCACACGTGCTTTGAGGAGAGGAAGCTGTAACCAGATTATCTTACTGCTAAAGTGACCAAGATATTAACCAGTCCCTATGTCATTAACAGCCAGATTAACATAAAATATGGGAATAGATGAAAAAGTACTTTCGTGATAGTAGAAAGGTACAGGGCTGTCCTGGTTGTGCTCGTTTGTTAGGGATTTGGGACTGGGGTTGGAAAATGAAATAAATTGTTCAATTTCTCTCTTTAATTTCACAAAATATGGTAATGCTGAGTGAACCCATTTGACCCCAAATGATCCCATTTCATCTAAAACCAGGTCGGGCTCTTGAGCCTTACATAAATAGGCTGATGACAATTCCACTGCCATTAACACATTTGCACTGATATTCACCAGCAAGATGTCAATCATTATGTCACAGTCAGCTCTATCTGACATTTACTTCAAATGCTGCCACCAAATGAAATGATGGCATTATTTTTTAAGAATGAGCTGGAGCACTAATAGCTAATAATATTAATTGCATAGATAAAATGCACAGTTCAAACAATCAGACGGTAGGATAGTTCCAGATACATGAGAGTTGTCTTTATCAAAAAACAGGAAGATTTGGGTCCATATGCATAAATGTTTGCTGTAAATATATATACAGTTTAGTAAACTTTTTAAAATAGATTTCCTTGATTCAGAGAAAGAATAGTACCAAGTCTGCATTTAATAGAAGGACTTACTTTTTATTGATGTCAGGGTGAGCCAGGCCCTTCAGGACTGGCAGGTCTGCCTGGTCTTCCAGGAGAAGATGGAGCCCCTGGACAAAAGGTTGGTTCATCTCTGTCTGCAGTCGACCTGCTTCCCTCCAAGCATTCCTACTGTTCTCCCTGTGCTGATACCCAAACCTAGAAGAGAGAGTGTTCATGGACAAGGGGGAAAGTAGGACATTTTTCAGTGAAAAAAATTCTCTTTCAAACATACTTTTTTAGGGAAAACTTTACTTTTTCTTTTTTTTTTTGGGTGGGGGGTTGTCTTACCTTGTTTACAGTTGTTGGCTTTTTTTAATCCACCAAATGCCCTGCAACTCAGAAGGGAAATCACTAAAATGGCTATGGGCAATCTTTCATAGTCTTCCAATCATGGTATTTTCCTAGAATCAGAAACCCCATATATTTACAGATTATATACTCAGAGTGTTCAGCCATCACTAAGGAAACATGATACTTCATGCATTCCACCCAGAGTTTTACAATGGTTGCTTCTGAATATGGGAAGAAAATCCTGGGCCCACTGACATCAGTGGGAGTTTTGCTCTCTAAAAGGTCTATGATTTTAATGAGCTTATTCAAGTGAATACAGAGTTGATCTTGCACCATATCTATGCAGTACTTTGAAATGCTGCTTTGATTTTTCTATTCCAGGGTGAACCAGGGTTACCTGGTCTTAGAGGTCCTGAAGGTGCTCCAGGGATTGGAATACAGGGGGAAAAGGTGAGAATTTCTTACTAAAACTGACATTCAAAATTGTAATATTCCAGGAATAGGTTTGTCAAAGCATTCTCTTTTTTGGTCTATTATAAGTAATGAAAAAATATTCCTCAAGGAATAGGTTAATGAGTGCTTCTAAAAGTGGTTAACTGCAGACTTTATTTCAGCCTCAGCCTAAAACTACAATTTTTTAAATAGCGAAGTTAATAAAAACCACCCAGGACATCTTTTTCATAGATTTTTTTTGGAAATGACAGCATAACAGTTCAGTGTCTCACAATTTCCAGTACCTGTGGTAGTATCTGGTCCAAGAAGTTCACAAAGAGCTAACTGGGAATACTACTTCTCTTAGTAGGAATAACTGGGTTGATCTTTTAGCTGCTGGCTCTTGTACTGGTCTTCTGTACTGATTCACAGATGGAGAAGTAATTCCAGTTTCTCATAACAGCATCTGTATCCTGTGAAATAAAGACACTGGAAATTGATGGAATAGTTGTCCAAGACATTGGACAAGACACGCAGAGATTAAATGTCACAACAGAAGAGAAATAAAGATATTAAGTATCACAACTGCAAGAAGCTGGAAGGGCTAAAAAACAGTGTAGGAAGGAAAATCAAGGCATCCACCTGTTTTCAGATTACTTTGGTAGGGAATACATGCAGATGACATGATGCAGCAATAAAATTAATTACTATATTGGAATGTTTTCAGAACGATTCTGGACTCGTAGCTGTTTCATTTTTGTTGTAATTATTACAGCCTAATAATATGGTTAAATAAGAGTTATCCCTTTACAAACTTTACACTATCTAGTCTTAGAATTTTCTGCCTGGAAGTATAAGCTGATCAATCAGAGAGGGCATTGTGGTCAACTGATTGGTCCTATTTGCCTTTGAATTAAAAAAAAAAAAGTATCTTTGAGTGAATTATCTTTTCCTGTTTTGATTATTTCTCTTAGATAGTATATTTTTCGTGTAATTACTTAACTTGATTTTTCAGCTGCAAGGATGCAATCTTTAAGACTCCTTTTGGTTCTAATTTTTTTCACAGTACTCACTGGTAAGTCGGTTAGTTTAAATTCAGATTAAATCTATGTAGTTTTAACTGTACGAATTCAAAACTGGACAATTACTGAGCAGAATTAACTGACTTGCCAATGAAGGCAATAGGAACAGCTCATGTGCACCAGCTATGAGATAGAACTTCACTATCTTTCACTGATATTTACAATTAATTTCAGTTAACACATTCTTAATATTATTTGGTATGTGTGACATATGTTTTCCATTTTTGTAGGGAGATCAAGGTCAGAGAGGAATACGTGGATTAACAGGACCAACAGGAGTGCCTGGACCTGCTGGAGCTAAAGTAGGTTTATTACCACGTTATGTGTGTAAAATAGCCCCCCAAAGCTGTGCTTTGTCCCAGATCTCAGAAACAACTGTCCCAAAATGAACTTGCTTTTTAAAAAATAATTAAAAAAAAAAAGTTCAGCTAAGGCTTCTTTTAGCAAGACACACCATGATCCCTATAAACATCTAGAAGCATTTTTTAAAAAACTTTGCATTTACCATATTGGTTTACCCTGTTGGTTTGGGAAAAGTTAAGGGACACTAATACTGGTATTTTTATGCTGAAATATTTTGAAAGATAGTATGGTGTATGGCATATACATATGTGACAGGACTTTATTTGTCCTTATACTGACTCATGGCTGATATTCTTTTATGGATTTGGAGTTTCTATTCAAATACGCAGTACTCACTGAAAGCGAGAGAAGGGCTACTCCAGGTTTCTCCTCCAGTTTCCTATTAAGTCTTTTGCTATTTATACACACAAGAGTGTGTATTTCACGTAAGAGTAAAAATTAAAAGGAGTAAAAAAGTACACTGAAAGGACTATTTAAAAAAATCTACTCTAACAGAAAAGTATACATGTTTTCAGTACGACACAGCTGGGCAGGAAGCCTTGAGTACTGGATGTGCTGGACCAAGTCTCGAATACACTAAGAAAGGGATTTCTAATAACATATATTTGTTCAGTGACTGAGAAGAACCTCATTTCCATTGAGAAAGCAGAACTATGCTTGTGATCAGTTCTTCAAATAGTTAGATTTCACTCCACATAGAAGAGAATATTAGAAATTCTAATAGAATTTTAATGGAATAATATATATTGTTTTATAGATGTTTTCTCTATGAGATGCTCATGCTCACTTTCAGAAAAATCAATCGTTTTTGCTCTCATTCCTTCACTGCAGGGAGAGCCTGGTGCACCAGGACGTCTTGGAATGCCAGGCCCTCCTGGAAGAGCTGTGCCTGGACCAAAGGTAACATCCACACTCCAGCTCCTAGTGCTTATAAACACAGGATGAAAACTGTGAAGTAGGCCATGCTATTATTCATGTAAATAATTTCAGCCTTATGGGTCATCTGAAACTTCTTTCCTATGATCAGAATTATGGATTTTATCCAGTCTAGTTACCACCATGCCCTGGTATTAACTGTATGCCAGCTTGAGGTGTGGCCTACCTATGTATTTGTTTGTTTTGGATAACCTTGGATATCAAAATACTTTTCTTTCTTCTGCTTTTGGTGTTTAATGCTTGCAATAGCAATAAATAAAATCAGCTATTACGTTTGATATATATAAATTTGTATAACAGAAATCCAAAAACACAGTCTGTGATTGATGTTTAATAAAATACATAACTAGAGTATATATTTCCTTCATTGCAGGGTGACATTGGGTTACCTGGTCTTGCTGGACCAATTGGAGAACCAGGTTTTGGGCTTCCTGGGGCAAAGGTAGCTCCTAAATTGGTAAACTAATTTCTGATAGAACTGTAAAATAAGGCAGGATTTCAGTGAAGCAATCGCCTAGGATGGCCAAGTGTTCCACAGTTCTTAATGTGTATGTCGTACAACACTGGCAGAGTATAAGGATTTGCAGAGCCAGAAAACCATGGATGGTCAATCTTCCAGACTCCATGAACCATCCATAAGCTTTCACATGGCAGAGAACCAGGAGAAAAATGACTGGTTTTAATTGATGAGTGAATACAGAGAGAACACCTGATTTATGTGCTTACAAGAGCCCACCTGTCAAGCAGTTAATTTTTCTCAACCAGGCTTCTTTGCTTCGTTCCTAATTTTGACACAGGGTAATCCACAGACTCCAAAAAGATGTCAGGACATGGGCCAAACTGGCAACGTGAGAAGAAATGCCTTAAGTAGTGGAAGAAGAACATGACCAAGTAGCTAATCTCTAAGGACTTCTCTCTAGTACTTCTCTAGTATTGCCTCAGTGTTACCTAGATTCAACTTTTGTAAGCCACTCTTCATTCCAGGGCTGATTTTGTCTGAACACCAAGAAACTTGGGACATACAAAGCTGTTTCTCAAAATAAACCAGACACCCCCCCCCTTTTTTTTACTTAGTGAATTTGACAGTACTTTTGAGTATAGCCCTTATCCCTTGTTCTGAATGAACTGAACACAGCAACAGAAGCATGAGAAACATGTAACAATTTCTATCCCTTTTTGATCAGTTAGTGGTTTTCAAGATCCTTAGATTTATTTTCGTCAGGAGGAGATGATGATGATGGAATCACGTACTTTTCTGGTGCAGTCCAGTTAATTCAGAGAACTGCATGTTGTCCTATTTCTGGGAATCCAACAGGAATCAACCAACAGGAAGTAGGTCCTTTGCTCAGAGTTGCAACTCTCTCTCCCTCAGCCTTAAGCCCCCAAAGCTCTTTCAGTTGGGCGACACTGCATGTTCTTCACTTTTTGCTGTCTTTGTCAGTATTAGTGGTTTTGCTGTTGCTTCACTCTGAGACACCCATCTGCACTAAGCTGAACAGGGTAAAACCTTTTACAGTCTCATTTTTAAAAATTATTTTTGCATGGGCCTTTTCTTGCCACTGTTATGCATGCTCATATTTTGGGTAGCTACAGGGACAAACACAATCTTGATCATCCATCCAGTTGTAACTCTGAGCAACTCACTGCACCATCCAGTATGGCTGGGAGGGTTAAAGTCCTCTTAGTTTCCCTGGTAAATCTGTTCCTGAGATACTCCAGCTATCTGGATCCATGAAAGGAGCTTAATTGTACATCTCCAATAGGAAGCTCCTGTTATACTCAATAGCTTTAATGAGGTTCCACAGCATTATAGGAAAATACAAAAACAGACAGAAACCTTGTGATAGAAAATAACATTTTTAAATTGGCCACACAAACCACTGTTGTCCCCTGCCCTACACCCTTTGTCTCACGACACAAACATATAGCATGTGCAGAAGCTATACAGTTTTCCCAATGCTCTGCAGCAGTTTATCTATCTTCAGTTGCAAGAATTATGTAAAGTAGCTACTGAGTAATTCATTCCCATGCTAGACTTTTGGCTGTCTGTCAATTTGGGCTCATTCCCCCAAAACTGGAATAGTAATCATGATAAAATTATGGGGAATGCGACTGAAGGCCACAAATGACAACAAACAGAGCTCTTGAAAAAGATGCAAATTAGTGATTTAGAAATGAAAGGTCCTGTAAATCCTCAGCACTATTAAATATTCCAGTTTTAGTACAGGATTAATAACCTACAGTAATCATTCACATAGTAAAATACATTAGCACATAGACAGACAGATAAAATCAACTTACAGTATAGTTGCCAAAGAAGTTTCACTTTCATGGAAAATTTCCTGCTAGCAATTGTATTGGCATTCACCTCATCTGTTTTTTCTGCTTTCATCAGGGTGACCGAGGTCTTCCAGGACCCCCTGGGCCCTTTGGGCCAAAAGGAGATGGTTATCCCGGCCCACCTGTAAGTTTACAGACAATTTTTTTAATGTGAATTGGGAACGAATAGGTGCTACACCAAAGTGATTAGCCTCCATGGCTGACATGCTAGGAAAGATTTGCTGGTCTAAAAGCCTAAAAAGGCTCCTTAACTGTGGAAATGCATTCCAGCAAAGAAGGGAAAACAAATCTCCCTCTGAAATAGTCCAAGACCTTCCATGTCTTCCACTCCTCCTGATTACATAATGTAACACATGCCAAGTGGGGCTTTTTTTTTCCTATAGTATCACTGATGTTTCAATCAGTTCCCTCAGTATCCTCATGTAGGATACTGTCTTCTGCCCAACCATACAAAATTTATTCCCAAATAGGAGAATATAGACCAGCTAAGCAGCTGTGTCCATATACATGGGTGAGAACTCAGGGCAACACTATCTTCCAGAACCACTAAAGAAGCAACTACTGTCCAAAGAGCCAGAAGAGCAAACCATCCTCAGTTCTGTTCATTAGGTTGTTGAAGGTGTGGCAAAGAATTGGTTGATCTACTTTACAGTCCTTTACAGAGGTCTTTACTGGTAGATAGGACCAATCCCTGCAAAAAGGATACAAAGAGAAAAGGCTCCTTCCTCTCCCTTCCTTGCACGTATATGCAGCGCTGGCCTCACGTATCTAGTCTTCTTAACAGTGTGTTCCACCAGCCCTGGCAGTTACATGCCTGTGCAGTGAGGAAGTCCTAGGAAGACTGCTGGCTAGAGTCAGGGAGTTTGGTGATATACTAGCATTTATCTGTGCTAAAGACAACAATAAAAGTGCATGCAATTGCCACATTGAGGAATAAAAATTAATGAATGTCAAAATGGAAATTGGAATTCGATTTATAATATTTCCTGATATTTTTGTGCAATCTGATGCAGAACTGCTTCTGCACCTGCCTCTCCGGATCAGAGTCCTCTATCTTCAAACACTTGCAAGCCTCCTGCATGACATGCAACACACGTGCAAATGCCACTGACACCACTTCTGGCTTATCAGAGTAGAATTTAACCAATTCTAGACCACAGTGATCCTGCTAAGAGACAATATATTCAAGATACTACCATATTAATGTTAACAAAAGCATGTAGTCAATATAGCTATAAATTAAATTAATATTCTGTCTGTGCATATAATTTCAGGGCTTGCCAGGCCTTCCTGGGGTTCCTGGTGAACAAGGCCCAGATGGAGTTGGACTACCAGGACCTAAGGTACAGACCTTAACTTCTAGAAAAGTACATGCATGTACTCTCCTTCATGCAGATAAAATTCCTACCCATAGGTCACAGTCAAAATACCTTTTTAATCCAGCTTTAACTTACTTGTCAGAATATAAAAGGTAGACCCTATAGAAGATCTTCAAGCTTCACTTCAGAACTCATCCTGATGCTGATTGCAGGACTACTGGAATTATACAGGCAATTGAAGGATTGACTACAGCTATTTAAATATGCTTAATGTCTCTTCAAAGGACATGTATTTTTTTTCCACTCACCTCAAACCCCTAGCTGTCTGAAGGCACTGATAGGAGAAAAGCTAGAACAGTGCCAATGTGAACATAGAGTCTGATTCAACTGACAGGCAGCAAGCAAAATTTTTTTTTTGGTTTGGGGAACCTGGAGTTCATTTTATGATATGGGAACTGTAATTCCTGTGTAACTATTGCATAATTACAATGTTGTAATTGTGCAATTACAATTGCACTTGAATATGTTTAGACCACTAGCCACTGTTTATCCCCAATGACTTTCTTGTCCTGCCTGCAGTATTCATGGGTTAGCATTGTTCAGACTTGCACTGCGCTGTTCAATCATTCTCCTCTCTTTGTCCCATTTGAGTACAACAGATGCTGGGAATTCTAGAGATAAATTAAACTTCGGTATTCACTACTTATCTTTTAAAGTATCAACTTTCAGGGTGATCCCGGTAGTAGAGGACCAATTGGTTTCCCAGGTCCCCCAGGAGAAGGCCTGCCAGGACCAAAAGTAAGCCATTTAAACAATTATGTCTCCCATGTCTATTTTCTAAAAAAGAAAAAAAAAAAAGTACAGTATAAAAATGTGTGATCATGCATACGCATCTATGCTGGACCTTGTTCTCACCCACAAGGAGGGGCTGGTGGGGAATGTGAAGCTCAAGGGCAGCCTTGGCTGCAGTGACCATGAAAAGGTGGAGTTCAAGATCCTTGGGGCACCGAAGAGGGCGCACAGCAAGCTCACTAGCCTGGACTTCAGGAGAGCAGACTTTGGCCTCTTCAGGAATCTGCTTGGTAGAGTACCTGGAAGGAAGAGGGGCCCAAGAAAGCTGGTTAATATTCAAGGATCACTTCCTCCAAGCTCAGGAGCGATGCATCCCAACAAAGAGGAAGTCAGGCAAAAATGCAAGGAGGCCTGTATGTATGAAGGAGGTCCTGGACAAACTCAAACACAAAAAGCAAGCCTACAGATGGTGGAAGCAAGGACAGGTAGCCTGGGAGGAATACAGAGAAATTATCTGAGCAGCCAGGGATCAGGTTAGGAAAGCTAAAGCCCTGATAGAATTAAGTCTGGCCAGGGATGTCAAGGGCAACAAGAAAAGCTTCTATAGGTACATCGGTGATAAAAGGAAGACTAGGCAAAATGTGGGCCCTCTCTGGAAGGAAACGGGAGACCTGGTTGCATGGGATATGGAGAAAGCTGAGGTACTCAACGACTTTTCTGTCTCAGTCTTAACCAGCAAGTGCTCAAGCCACACTGCCCA
>NW_009203610.1:21121-42710 GCF_000690835.1 Fulmarus glacialis | reverse complement strand
TATAAAAATAAATTTATAATACATGATGATATGTTAAAATCAAAATATAAAATTCTGTTACTTATTTAACTGTCTGGCTGGTACAAATAAGGTTTTTTTAGGATCTAAAAGGCTTCTCATGGTTTTTCTTGTGCTGGATGGCGTTTTGGTTTGGTTTGCTTTTTTTGTTTGCTACTGTAAGTGGCAATGCCTCCAAGAACACTTGTACTCTCTACGACTGCATATTTTATTTATTTACTGGTTGGTGACTGGTGTCTTGGCTGCTTCTGTTCTAAATTATTTTTTAGTGGTTATGAACTTTAAACTCATTGGAAGATCTAGGGGGACACTTCTGTGGTTTGAACTGGGATTTCTGTGTTGACTATTTAAAGACTCAGCCTGAAGAGCTTTAGCAGAGCTAAGTCATCGTAAATTTCTAATATGTCAGTAGTTTTAGTTTGAATTGCAGTGAGAATGCTAGAAAATGCTTGAGTTGTGTTCCTGGCCATGTGGGACTATGGGAAGAAAGTTAAGGTCATTAATTGGAGGTTACTTCTTACCTATCCCCTTACTGGAGAGTACTAGGCAGAATGTCTTGTAGTACTGCAGTAGGAGATAGTTGGTACAGGACCAAGCCAAAGACTTAAATAATGTTCTGTAGCTGATGGCAGGAACAGCCAGGCTGATCTCTCACTGCAGAACAAGTAATATACCTGCAGCTGGTTGATATTGCTGTGCCTTTTCATGTGCCATAGAACGAGGAGTAAGATGCTGTGTTCCAGTCCTTCTGTTCAGTTGAAAAATCTAGGAACTGTGGTCCCTGTTTAGGCTCCTCCACATTGATGTTCTTTCCTCTGTGCTTCTACCCTCCACCAAGTGCTCCTCAGCTCTACTAAATTTTGGTGACTGAGTTCTCCTAAAGCAGGGAAGTAAAAACTGACTTTAATTACTGGCTGCAGTTAAAAATGTTTGTCCCTGCTACTAGCTGTCAGCTAGAAAACTGTGGGAAAGGAACAATTTAGTATTGTTACTAATGTTTTTTTGAAACTTTTAAAGTTCCCCCCCTAATAATTTTGGGGGCTGTGACCTCAAAGTTGAGAAACACAGCTCTAGCTGAAACAACTGAATAAAGTAAAAGGTTTGTGGCCTCTGCTTACGTAAAATTTCAGATCAAACGATCTCATGGACAAAACGCAACATAAAATAAACTTCAGGTAATTTCTGAGTTTTCTTCTTACAAAAACTCACACTTGGAAGGAATTGGTAGTTACCAGAGTTCAGGCTGTCTAGCATCAATTTAAATTACAAGTACGTATCATCTAGTAATAACAGAACGTTGGCTTATTTGCATAAAATTTGAACAGTTCTGAATCTCAGTCCTTAGTAATAGGTCCTGTGCTGTGAGTGACAGGGATATTGTGGCACCACAAGAAGTAAATTTGCTGAGTTACCTTGAAAGATCTACCTATCATGTAGATGTATGCAGTGGCAGAAGTATTTGTGGTATGTAAGGCCTGACTTGCCTAGAAGATGGTTAAAAGTTTTTTAGAGGTAGTTCTGTTCTTGCTGAGTATGTGCATGCATGAACAGAATGAACACAGATTTCCATTCTTAAAATTTCTTTAAAAATACAGTGCAGGTTTCATAACTCCATCCTCGTGCAGATGTTGCTAGCCAAATAAGAGCAGGAGCAAAATTAAATTTTTGCTGTTCTTTGGTCTTTTACACTCTAGTAAAGTGAGCTCAGTCTGCTTTTTAACATCAGATCGACAGGAAAGTTCCTGTGAACGTCTATGGGTGCTGAGGATTTTTGTCCCCGGCCCCTGTTATTCCTCATTCTTGGAGTCCCAAAGCAGTTCTCTGATTCACCTTAACTAAAAGACTTATTTAATACAAGTGAAAATTCTTACTTCTGTCTCGTGTTTCTGAATCATGCAGTGGAAAAATTTTTTTGTTTTGTTTATAGGTGTTTCAGTAGCTGTGCTTGTCTAAATATATCTCAGAACACCTAGAGACGGAAGATGCTGTGCACTTCAAAATGGCTACTGTCTTGGCTGAAATTAGATTGCAGCGGTTGTATGTATTTGTATGTATGTACACACCTTTATTGTGATTGCTAGTGAAGACTCTCTGAAACACCTGTCTTGAAGGTTTTGGGTTGTGAGTGTGTGCCTCAATAGTAAATATTTAAGAGCTGACATAAGTTAGCTTGCATCAAGCACTGCACTGCTGTTGCCACATCTTGCTTAAAACAAAGCTAGTTTGGATATCTCAGTCTTACAGTGTTTGGATCTTTATTTAGCCTTTTGGATTGCTTGCTTAAGTTTTCACCAAATTCTGTTATGTCCGCTGTGAGGCAACTTGATTACTGCCCTAGGAAGACATTGAAGGCAGCTGTTCTTTTTTGGTGTCTGTTAGCCAAGTGTCAAAGCAGCATTATTGGTTTTGGAAGAAGCAGCGCATTTTGCTTTAAAGTATTTTGATATATGCAGCAGAGGAATGACTGAATGAGTATGCTTCTGCTCCTCTCTACAGCTAATGCAAAAGAAGAATAAGATGAAAGTACTTTATTGGGCATTACTGATAGCAATCCCAGTATTTCAGCAAACTAATTCCTTTTCCTACTGAAGTCTTTGCAACTTCTGAGCAGCTTTAAACACCTACTTCAGAGTGGATCTTTGAAATTCAGCAGGGCAGAAGCCTTAGGCTAGAAATGTGCCGCCTCCTCTTTCTGTGAAATTCTATTCAAGCTTTGCTGAGAAATACTACTTCTAGAAATCAGTTTTCCATTTGGTGTTTGTATTCCTCAGGAAAACTTTGGCTGTATGCTAAAATAATTGAACACAAATATTCTAAAGTTGGGCATATGTTGATGTCAAAGCAGTATTGGGAACAAGCACTGTACAGCACCACCCACACACTCACTGTAATCAAGGACAGGGGGAAGAAATTGTAGTCTGATCCATATTACAGTTAAATATACTAGAATGTTACCTTTAAAAAGGTAAAATGTGTAACTTTAATGTTAAATTTAAAAGTTCAAGCTTTTGGGTTAGGAAACTTTCTATTAAGGTTTGCTAGGAACTTGGTCCTATCTCATATATGTGTTAAGGTAGTGTTGTGTGCGGATTTTTTTCACCCTTAAAAATTCAGCCTTTTTCAGTACTTGGGGTGGACAGGTGTGTGGGCAGTGTAACTAAGCAGATCAAGTGGTTTGCTGCCACTGATGAGGGGTGGGTTGTGCTGCTTCTCATTGCCTGCTATCGGTGGTCTCCATGCTCTAGTTCCTGTCTGACAATGCAGTGAACCAATTCTGTTCACTAATCCAGCAGCAAAGTCAATAGTTTTCTGCTGACCCATTAAGTTAGCTCAATTTACTGTGCTATCAGATGAGCATCAGTCAGTACCAGGAATGGTGTAGGACTGCGTGCCAGGAGCAGTGGCAGAGGAGAGTGGGGAGTTGGACTCTCCCCATCTGTGGCAATGAGCTCTTAGATTGCTCAGCTGTATCATATATCCTCATTTGAAGGCCGAACAAATATTATGAATTTAACACTTTCCCAGTCTTTCAGTATTCAATTTAATATTATAATATAAATATCATTTTCTCCATGAAATACGGTGTCTGAAGTATCTAAAAATAATTTTTCCTAAGTACATCATTTGCTGCCAAAGTGAAAATAGAGTTCTTGACAGAATTTGTCTTGTATATGTAGTAGCATAAGCTTGTGTGAATTTGAAAAAGGCTCAAACCAGCTAATTAGTTTTTGAAGTCATGTTATCAATTTCTGCTTGAAGTGCTTTTAGAGAACTAAGTTTTACTCTTGTTGGTATGTAATTTTTTTTTTTTCCCCAAGTCTTTAATTCTAGTAATGTTTTGAAAAAATCCCATTTGGTATCCCCTTTCTCTTCTGACTTCCGTGTTTTAAGGCTTTTTACCTCTCCAGTGGCATCAGTAGCTCAGACCCTTGAAGGAGGGTCTCCCAAGGATAGATACTCCTCATTTAGATTTTTCTCTTTCTTCCCAGTTGCAAGTAGCAATTCAGGGGTCTCTGCTACCTCCCATCGTAGATCATCTTGTGGTTTTTTTTGTTATACAGCTTTCTATTCCTTCCGTGATTGTGCTCTCTTGGTTTCCAGGTGTTTCAGAAGTAAAAATGGCTCAGTTCTATCCTTTTTGGTATATAGAGATCCAA
The DNA here is from genome assembly GCF_000690835.1 of Fulmarus glacialis. Taxonomy (NCBI): domain Eukaryota; kingdom Metazoa; phylum Chordata; class Aves; order Procellariiformes; family Procellariidae; genus Fulmarus; species Fulmarus glacialis. The sequence goes on along the minus strand of NW_009203610.1, from coordinate 38,535 downwards.
AAAGTTCTGTGGAAGAGAAGAGTTGTGTTCACAGATGAGAGGCTGCTAGCAAATATCTATTTGGTTCCAAATTGTGCACACCATTTTTGCAACTTCTCATGATTTGGGAAAGCGTGTACTGATGAACTTTAATACTTGATATATGTGTAAATGGTATAATCCTTGTAGTCTGTGATCAAAAGTAAAAACAGTCTGTATTATTAAAATATTTGTATTTAAAGCTGAACAGAAAATTTATTTTCAAGCTGGAAGGAGGACTGTGTTGGATATGAGAAAAAGAATTATTTTTATCCTGTGGTTAAGAGCTTTTTTTCCCTTCTGAAGGTTTCATGGAGATAGTGTGAAAACAAACACAGAGAATAAGTGTTCTTCACTTTAAAAATGTCTTAGTGTAATCCCTCTTAAGAAGTTTTTGAGTACTTATGTAGGTGTATACCAAGTTAAATAAAACATTTTTACAACTGGTTTTGAGTGCAAACCTTTTTGGATATGTTTATGTGAACTTTGCATAATTTGACACTGATTTACATTCTGTCTATCTCTCTATGGGTTTTTTTTTTTGTTGTTTCTGTCTTAAAAGCACCACTGCTTTTAAGACGATGGCTTTGCTCTTTGACTGCTGTTTACTGATGATTAGAATAGAACAGAATATTTCAGTTGGAAGGGACCTACAGCGATCATCTAGTCCAACTGCCTGACCACTTCAGGGCTGAGCAAAAGCTAAAGCATGTTGTTAAGGCCACTGTCCAAATGCCTCTTAAACACAGTCACTACATATTATAAGAGGAGTCAAATGAAATTGTTAGTAAAACTTCTGGGAAGATATAATCAAAGGCAGGGAATGGGACAGATTGGAAGGGGAAATCAGATGATCTTCCTTCTCGTACTGTAGAAACGGAATTCAACAATATTTGAGATAGTTTTGCAGATTCATACAGATTCATACCCATCTTCTATGCAGGTACTTTACATTTCAACTAGTAGTAATGGAATGTAATTTAATAGCTGGATGTTCAGCAAGGATGTGTAGATGCTGATCTTCAGTAGTCTTAAAGTTTTCCTTGGTGATCATAGACATGCTGAAGTATGAGAGAGCAATTTGGCTCTTGCCATAGCAAATAGCTTCTTGCTTTAAACTTACAAGTTATTGTATTTGTTGCTGGTTATATTACTGCTGATTGTACCCCAATGAATACAAATTTCCATCCTTTCCCTGCAATGCATGAAGACCCAGGTCTGGGTGACTAGTCCGTACAAAAATCTGAGCTCCGTTTGAGAACAAGTGAAGTGGGTTGACGGGTAACCCCTGCTTCCCCCTGCCTCACCTTGCTGCAGCTTTCAGTGCTATAATTCCATATTTTCTATATTCAGACTAACACAGTATCTAGAAATGTTTGACTTCTTTATCATATCCGTCAGTATAGCAATGAATTTTCATGTTTAGAGTGAAACAATTTTAAAATCGTAAGTTAAAGCATTTTTAAGAGTTTGAAATACCTGTAGACTCTTGGATGGTCCCCAGTTGTGTATTCCTGCAGTCATGAAGAGGGAGAAAGTTGTCTATTCTGTAGTCTGTATTTTGAGGTTTGGATTGAGATTTCTAAGCCTATAATATGGAACTTCCACTGTCATAAGCCATTTCTTTGTTTTTATTTCCCCCTGAATGGAACTGGTGCTGTAATAACACCATTACAGTGCCCCGGAACGTGACCAGTAGGTGACTTGTCAGGTGATGACACTTTACTCAGGTACCCAAGCACCCTCAATGAACTATTTTCAGGACTCCTCTGAGGTTGGTTGTACATGTGTTGCTGCTCTTTCTGGTCTTTCCATGCCCACTAAATTTAAAGACTTGTGGCAGAAGGAACATGTTAACAAAGAAGTGGTGAATATTGCATCTACCAGTTGAAACAATCCTGTTGCAGAGGCCTGTGCTGGTTTTACATTAAATTTAGCCTAATGAAAGGACAGATTTTCATGAGGATGCTGTGCCTTTTGGCAGCTGAACTTGGTTAGCCAAAAGTGAAATGGTGCTCATAGAGTATGCTATGTTAAATCTGATTTAGAGTGAAGGGAGTTTTTGTAGCTCTTAACTGTGTGGATTAGGTTAAGAAATTCTAGAGCCCACTTCCTTGATTGGGCTAAGTAAAAAATGAGTGACCTCAGGGCACTTCTTCCCCCCTACAAGATGAGAAAATAGAAGCTAGAGAGATAACTAGCTCGCCTGCCTCCACTTCAGAAATCCCAGACATGTAGCCGCTGTCACAAACCTCAAGAGGCTTAGAGGCAAGTGTCTTAATTGCTTGTTCTCCTTTCAAGTGTCTGCACCTTCCATATCCAAGCCTCTTAATTATCAGCAAGAATGTGTGATTCCATGCACCAATAGTTTGTGTTTTGTTTTGTTTTTTAGGACTCTTGTGAATTACTTGGGCTAAGGTTTGCAAGCTGAAAATAGTCTAGTAGTAAAGACTGGCTAACTTAACTCTTGTGAATTTAAAATTACTTAGCAATTGTGTATTTCATTGCAAGACTAAACTTCTAAACTTCGTGTCTGAACCTGCTGTTCTTGAATTGCTTGTTGTGAATATAATTTTGTGCTGTAACATGCCCAGTAATTTGATTTATCAAATTGTGAAATGATTTCAACTGCTAGACTTTAGGGCAATGTAGTGACAGAAGGCTTTTTTTTGGCTACCACATTTATTACTTGCAAAAAAACCCCAAAAGCACTTGAAGAAAAACACTTTAAAGCAAGGGAGAATGTTTACCTTGGGAATTACTTGAACATGTTATCCCCAAATGAGTACTTTTGGCTTTAGGCCATTACAGTTTGTTTTCAGTTCAACTTGCATATTATATAAACTTGAAGCTAGTTTCTGTTCTGGTTTTTGGTGGTTGGTTGTTCGGGGTTTTTTTGTTGTTGTTTGATTTTGTTTGTGTTTCTTGTTTGTTTGTGGTTTTTTTTTTTTTTTTAAAATAGTATGGGGTCAGTTTTTACATATTTCCACATGTATTTCAACAATGTTTATTTAGTTTTGGATGAATGACCACGTAAAGCCATCTGATAAGGTAGGTCCTGGCAGTGGCATCTTGTGAACAGCTTGCTGGTGATGGTTGATATTCATTGACTGTTTGTAAACCCCTTGTTTGGCAATGTTTGTTGACAGCTGTCATGTAATGTTTCTAAACTTTCTGGTATAGTAATTGCTGATGACCAGTTAAAGGGTATGATTAAGAGTTGTGACTCATCATGAAAGCAGCCTTGGGAAACTTGTTTTTTTGTGATTTCCTCCCCCTTCCCCCCCCCCAGCTTATATGTCAGTCATAATGTGAACATGGCAGGTGTCTCTTACTACTCATTTTCACTGAGATACACACTGTGACCCTCGGTATTGGTCTCTGGTCTTTGTGTGCCATGGTGAGGGTTTTGGTAACTTCGAATCCTGATCTTTAAATACATTTTGTATATGAAGATACTTAAGAGATCTTTTTTTTTCCTCTCAACAGGTGGGAAGGAGAAACCAAAAACCAATGCAGAAGAGCTACAGATTAAAAAAGTTAAGAAGAAAAAGAAAAAGAAACATAAAGAGAACGAGAAGAGGAAGCGTCCAAAAATGTACAGCAAATCCATTCAGACCATCTGCTCAGGATTGGTTTCTGATATTGAGGATCAGGAAGCCAAAGGCATCATAGATGATCATCTTAAGGATTTCAGTGGGAAAAATATGGATCCCAAGAAGGACTGTGAGTCCAAGATACCAGAGAACAGTGAGTTTCCATTTGTCTCGTTAAAGGAGCCACGGGTTCAAAATAAACTCAAAAGGTTGGACACATTGGAGTTCAAACAGCTGATTCATATTGAGCACCAGCCTAACGGAGGTGCATCAGTTATCCATGCCTACAGTAATGAACTCTCCCACTTATCTCCTGTGGAGATGGAGAGATTTGCAGAAGAGTTTGTGGGTCTGGTTTTTAGTGAAAATGAAAACTGTGCAGCTTACTATGTAATGGGTATTGTTCATGGGGCAGCTACTTATTTACCTGACTTTTTAGACTACTTTTCGTTTAATTTTCCCAATTCACCAGTGAAAATGGAGATTTTGGGAAAGAAAGATATAGAGACGACGACTATGTCAAATTTTCATGCTCAGGTAAGAGGTTATACATTTTACTTTCTAAAGTCATGTAATGGTTTCAAACAACTGTGAATGGGTTTTTTTAGAATATAGTTACTATTAGCTGTGCTGTGTGGATGACGCAGAAGACTAGAAACAAGGGAATTCTTTAAGTAATAAGTTAGTTCTGCAATATTAAATTTAAGGACCCTATTAACTGAGACATAAAGTTGGATTTTATGGGGGAGGGGGAACCGTTTGTGTGCATGCATGTGTGTACATTTCTTTGGATTTGTTGCTGTAGCTGAAGCTTAACCGTGAGTTTTGGGATGATTTAGGTTAAAATGTTTTAGGTTAAAATGATTTAGCCGCGGCTATCTGGGTGTCTGAACTGTAGTTTATCTGTATGAACTTCTTCATAAAACGGAAATGCTTTAATACATTAGAACAATGTTATACATGCAACCTGTGTAGGGCAGAGTTAATTAGTTGTATTTGCAGTTTGAGGCTTCTGAATCCATCCTTAAAGGAGAATTTAATGGTGTTTAATGTAGCTACTAATTTGATCCATACCCCTTCTCATTTCCCCACAGTTAGTTGTATTCTCTTGAAAGCTGTTATGTGGTAAAATGGCAGGCAGCTTTTGAATCTCTTTTTTTTTTTTTTTTATTTTTTTTATTTCCCAGAGAGAGATGACTGTATACTCTGTTAACAACAGCTACTGATTAAACATCACCTCTGCTATTTATTAACTTGTGTGGATGATACATTACTGTTGCATATAAATTATTTATATTGCAGGTCTTTCAAGTTCATGGGGAAGAAAAAATTCTAACTTTCTTAGATTGCCACCTTGGTGATGAGGGTATTGTGTAAAGCCCATACAGATATTCTGAAGCAATTTATGAAGAAACTCAATCCTGTTTTTCATTATATCAACTTTAGCGCACAATTGCCTGTTTAATTCCCTATTTGTGAATTTAGGTGTTTTATGGAACACCTTTAAACTATTTTAGTCTTCACTTTTTAGACAATTATGAAGCGTTCAAGTGTAAGTTATACTGTTATCTTTTTGAAGAAAAAAGTGTTGGTTTTTTTTTTTCTTCAGCTACATAAACACTTGCATGGAATACTATTGCATTTATTGAGAAATTTCAGGTGTGTGTTATCCACAAGGATATGCAGAACTGAAATGTTGCTGCAAGAGAACATTTGCAGTGCTGGTTAAGAAAACATCCATTGCCATGGAATATTAATATTCTGTGAAATATATTAACTTTTTTTTTCCCCAGTATGTAAACAAAATCATTACTTTAATAGTAAAAATCATAGAACATATTATGGGCAGCTACCCAGAGCTGCTCTGTCTCAGGTCATTTTATATAAAAAAAGCTGGATCTGTCCTTCTAAGTATGTTCTTTAAGCCCAACCTGTTACCTTGGGCAGCATTAATACAAGCATAGCTGTGTTCTAGTATCTGCCCTAAAGAAATAGTTAATAAAAGCCCAAATTTTATTTTTGTGAATTATAATGGAATTATTTTACTGAAAGGGTGGATTAACTTGGTATTACAATGGTATCTTCAATGATCTGTAGTTAAATCAGTCCTATGGTCATTGGGGTTGAGATTGTAATTTCCCATTTTTCTCGAAGTGAAGGAGGAAAAGAGAGAGAATGTAGTAGATGAAAGAAGCCAAACTGTATTATTATAGCCTTCAACTGGTCAACTTCATAGTCTGTCTTCTAACCTGTATTTTACTTGGCTGCAGGTTTAGTTCTGGTATCTTCTTTTCCTTTGTTTTCTCTCAGTTTTTCAGTTAGTTTTTGTAGCGTTTTATCACTTGTCAAGAGTTTGGTTGCTTAACAGAAAACACTTGGCTCCTTGTATTTTTGCTAACATAAAGGGTGTAGTGTGTATAGATAATGTATACAGGTGTACACCAGATTTATTCATGTCATCTTCTCTGCAGCATCACTGCTTCTTAGAATATTTAAGTCAGTATCTTGGTTGCCTAGCTATTGATTCTATTTTTCCTTATTATTTCATTATTTTTTGTCTTATTCTGGCTGCTTATTTTGTCGTACTCAGGTGATTTGCTACATTCGAAAGGTTTTGGTAGCTTATTATTCTCCTTTCTGACTGGGGCCAGTATTAAAGATGTCTAGGAAGGAGGATGAGAGTCTAGTAGTCATAGTGATACTGAGTCAGAGTGCTCATCCTCCAGGGATATGACAGGACCTTTTTGAATCTGAAAGTTGTGGATTTTGTGGCTTTAACCTTCAGCTGTATTTATTTGTGTGTGTAAATTTCTGATTCGTTACTATCAGTTACCTCTATTTTTCAGTTTTCTGCCTCTACCTACCTTTATAAAAGGTACTAAATGATTACATAACTTGTTACATTTTGTGCAGATTGATAATATCCTCCTGTCTCATTGAGTTCTTTGTGAATCTTGAAGGGATTCTAGTGTGCTGTTGCAGTATATTTCAATGCAATTTTAAATGTAGTTTTCTGTTCCTACATTGCAATAGCTCTGTGTCACTGTGTTCCTTGTTGTCCTGAGCTGCCTAAGCACTGTCTAGCAGTTGTTGAATAGTCTCAGTTGAGAGGTGAGTCGTTTTCTGATTTAGGAATTTAGTTTTATATCAAGTCTGCTTTGAATATCTATCTCAACCTTCTTTATCCATAAGGAACTTGGGTATTGCTTTGCTAATTTTAACTTAAACACTGAAATGATGCTCACTTTAGTACATGAGGTTCTTTGTTTGTTTTTGAGAACTCTTTGTAGCACATGCAATCAGTCTGACAAACATAAGTATTTAAAAAGATCTAAAAAAGTATTAAAAAATGGTAAAAAGGAGGGATGAGCTAAGTCTGAAATGGAAAGTATTATGGAATATTTTATCAGAGTTTTTATTTCTCAAGTTGATTCTTTCAGTACTACTCAGTAATCTTCCATCTCCTGTTTTGCGGCAGATGAGGTTTTTTGGTTTGAAGTAATGCATATTTTCAAGTCACTGAGCCCTGTGGTAAGAGGCAGGTTCCACAGTAAATTCTGTTGGTGAGATCAAAACTGTTGGAGTCCTCCTAAGTCAACCTGGAAAGTCTGCATCTCTCGAGTAATTTACTTAGTTTTCACAATTGTAGAGTTGAAAATGAACAACTCTTAGCTTCCCAATACACCTGTGTCAGAGAGAAGTAATATAGTTTCACTTGGTAGGAGATTAGAAGTGGGTAGACGCTTCTGGCAATAGTTACAGCAGACACAGGAGAGAGGAGTTTGTGTTGGAACTGGTTCTGTCTCATTAGAATTAGCTTTTAAATTTTGGGGGGAGAGGAATTGGGGAGTTTTTCATCACCTAGCTTGGGCCTATGTTTAAGTACTCCTTAATTCTTAAAATTTTTTAGGTTAGTGGAACAGCTCTGTTCCTGTGAACTGTCTGTAAGGCTTAGTCAGACTGTTTCTATAATTGGGCAAAATGGAATTAGTCTGGGTATCCTTGTAGCCACTAAATCGCTCTTTCAGGTGGTGGAAAACTGACTGCTGTAGGTACATCCCTGGGCACCATCACTTGTGTAGATGGCAACAGCTGCATCACTTACCTGATAGCTGTGAATCTTACTTGTCAGACTCTTAGGAGGATTTCAAAGAATGTAAATAATCAGTTTTTGCCACCTACTTGCAGCTTATATCACTTCAGTTAAGCTAGTTAGTGCTGTTGAGGCAAATGCCTCTAATATTTTGAACCCATTGCTGTGTCCTCATGCTGGGCAAGTGGAAATTTTTATTGCCTTGCTGAAACCCCAAAGCGCACACTTCATGTTTAACTATAACAATGCTTAGTGGATTGATTTTACTGTGCTTCAGTCTTGTCCCAGAGGCAACTTCTTAGTACAGTTGAACTGAAGTGCTGAGCAATACCCAACGATTCTTGTGCTTCAAGACAAGAGTGACTATTTTTAAGCCATATCTGACAAATGCTTGTCTGTGTTTGCTGGAGATCTCTAGGTGATTCCACACTTCCCAAAGAAATCTGTTGAAAAATCTCTTTTCTTGTTTGTCCTCTTATCTTAATCCTCCTGCCAGTCCTTTTATTCTCATCTTTAGTGGACAAAGCAAACAGTTTATGCTTTTCTTTGTGTTCTCTGTATTTGAAGATTGCCTAACAGCTCCTTTTTTCCCCTCCCTAGGTGAAGTTATTGGAGTTACTTCAGTCTACCATTACACATTATATCCTTATTGGTCTTACTGCTGCCCCCTTATGCTCTCTTCAGTCATCCTTATTTTTCTTAAAATACAGTACTGAAAATGGAAAGTGTCTGCTTGGTGTTTTGTTGTCAAGGAGTATGAGAAGATTGCTTCAAGTGTCTTGCAAATTATGCTCCTTGTTATCTATTCCTGCCTCTTTCAGAGCAGTTTGTGATGTGCTGTAGCAGCAGCTCCTGCTAAGTGAGTCACTCCCCTTTTCATGTTTATACCCTTAATTACAGGTATCTGTGTGTAGTTCCTTGCTTTTATTCAAATTGAATTATATCCTGTGTATTCAGATCCCTTCTCCAGTTTATCGAAGACCTGTAGTAGGCTTGCAGCTTTGTGTTACCTGCAGGTTTTATAAGCATGTATTGTGTTCAAAGGAAAGATCCTTGCTGTGTGCCACAAAATTGGTCCTTTCATATTAATAGTTATGTGAACAAATGAAAACTGCCCACTGTTTGTTGTTACTAGACCATGTTTCTGTAGCAGTTTTGAGAACATAATGCAAATGTACTGGTCCTCTGAAAAAGCCTATCCTGTCATAGAAAGAAAGGTTAGTTTGGCTTGATTGGTTTTTTTGACATGTCCGTATTTATTAGCTTTTACCATCTTATTTTCTATTGTTAAGACAGGAGTATCTAGCTAACTGTTTTTTCTGGAAATTGAAACTAGGCTAAACGTTTGGTGACTCTTCTATGTCTTGCTTCTCTTGATGCCCATTTCTTTAAGATGGTATGTTTATTCTCTTCCAGTTTTGAAGAATCTGTTTTGTGTTTTGAGTTCTCATTCATGTATTAAAACTTTGTTTCTTTTTAGCTTATTGCCTTCGTACTGTAGGGTATGTGAGGATACTCATCATTAAGCCTATTCAGTTTAGGAAAAGTCACTTGTATTTTACACTGCTCAGTGTGCAGTTAGACAAATTGTCAGAGCCAATCTAGCACCTGTTGCTGCTGAAAGAGAATGTCCTCCTTGCTTCTTTCCTCCCAGTTACGTCTTCTTGTGCCAAGCTGTGGTGCTTCTCAAACTGGTGAGTCAGTTCGTTTTATTCATCCAGCAGAGAGTGATTGGTTCTATTGCCGAGTTAGCAAATTATATTAGTTTACTATGCAAGAGGTAACTCAAGGATGAGTGCGGGAGTACACAGTCAGCCCCATTCCATAACTGCAGGCAGTTTGCATCCTCAGAGAAATAATTTTTGTTGTGTTTTTTTTTTTTCCCAATCTGAAGTAACTTACTCTATGTTGCCTATGTTAACTCTGGTGGACACTGGATATTCAGATAGCATAAAGAATAATATAAGTATTTTAGAGAAAGAATTGCAATAGTAGTGATAGTTCATGTTTGTTTTGTGACTTTCCAGATGGGTGGTTGTCTTCACTTCTTAAAGTTCTGGACATGGATCTTTTCATTCCAGTTTTCCTTTAGCCCCTTTATATATTATCTTCTCTTTGCTGTCCTCCTTTTCTAGCAGTTAAAAGTTTATCTTTTGTAGAGAGGTTTTTGCTGTTTACTCCTTTTCTAATTTGTGAAATCCTGCTTGCTTGAAAATACTCATTCTTCTAGTACTTGAAAGGAATTGCTGAAAATATTTTTCTTTAAAGAAAATCTAAAATAGTTGGTTAGTGTTTCATTTTCTTATCATTAAAGATTTGTACAGTATCTATTTCCATATATTATGTTATTTTCCTGTGTTCCAGAAAGAATTCTTTATATTGGAATTATGTCTCTCTTTCACTTGTGTTTCAGTAGCTTTCAGTACAATTTTGTTTTCAATAGAATTCGTTCCTTGCTCTTAAGCTCTTTGAATGTTTGGTTAGTTATTAAAAAGTTTTAATGTTTTTTAGCAACTGCTTGCTGTTACCCAAGCTCCCCAAAGTACAGCCTTCCCCCCTCCATTCTGGATGATGAAAAATTGAATTTTAGCTCTGTTAAAGCATACATATTGCCCTGTTCTTTTTTTTTTAATCAAATAATCCGTAAGACTATGTGTAAGAAACTTTTTTGTAGAAGATGGAAGCTTATTGTCTTCCAAGCAAAAAAATTTTTCATTTATTGAGTAACATTGAACAAAGAATCAGTTCACATGGAATGACATTAGAAATCTGCAACACATGTTCATTTGTTTTCCACTTAGAAAATAATTACCTTTCCAGATTGCTTCTTGACAGTTTCAGCCAATAAATATGAAATGACAGTTGTATGTTGCTCTTTTTGGTCACATATTCTGTATTAAGAAAAAACAAACCTAAACAAAACCCTAGAGGTTTGTACTGGCAGCTTGGACAGGATCTGAGACTGAACCTTGTCATAGATCTTCCTCAGTTACAAGAGCATAATAGCTACTTTGCTTTCACAAGATCATTTTCCATGAAGATATCTAATTGATGCTATTCTTAATTTTTTTTTTTTTTTTTATTCTTTATCAACTGCTTCATTGTTTTTGTGTCACCGGAGTTCAGAATAATAGGTCATCCTGCTTTTAAAAATGTCTGTCCATCCTTCTTATTGTTTGAGGATTTCAGCTGCAAGGTGAAACATGTGAAGTGATACACAAACTGCAGTGGTAAAAGAACACGCGTGGAACTCTAATGCAGTAAAAATACTTGGGATTGCATTTCCAGAAACTTCCAGTTAGTAAATGGTATATTTGTTAAAATTAAAGCTTTAATGGTAGTGGATCACCTTTGAACTGTCAAGGCATCTTATTCTGATACCAAAACCCTGACTTAAAAACCAAAAAAGCAAAACACCTAGTATGAAGTACATGTGGTTTAAAAGTAAAAAGTAGCCAAGTAGATTTGCAAGTATTTTTAAACTCAGAGCAATTTTGATGAATACTTGTTCAGTGAAATTTTGATGCTTCAGTATTAGTTCCCATTTGGAACTGAAAATAGATGTCAGCTTTCAAGGACTTGAAAAGAGTTGGCAAGGAACAGAAAGCCTTTTGGGCACTTTTTCAAAATGTACCAAATAAGAAAGAATGGTACGTTGCCTCTTCATGACTATAGCGTTTGAGATAACAGATTTAGAGGAATAACAATGAATGTGAAGCTGGATGTTTTCAGTTCTAAGGTACGAATGTGTAAGCGCATTGCTTGCGCACTTGTGTAGTGAAATGGAAATCCACTATTCCCTCTGATGTCCCAGCATATTTTTATGGTGATTTAATGGTTTTGTTGGTTTTGTTGGTCTTTGGTGGGGCTTTCTTTGTGGGTTTCTTGAAATTATTTTGGGTTCAGTGGATTTGGATTTTTTTTTTTGTTCTATGAGCACTGCTTTTCCAGATCTCCTGGTTTTAAAGCTGAAAAACTGGAAGAAATTTAAGCCTTTAAAATTCTTGCAGGAAAATGTTAAAGCTTTAACTGGGGAAAACACTTTACTATATTAAAAATAGGAATTCAGTTGTGACTTGCCCCAGCTTACATTTTTTAAATTAATCTCTTGAAATGCTTGGTTTCTATAGACTGTTCTTCCAGTTTGTGTCTTTTTCAAACAGCAAAGGAAACATCTTTAAAATATAGTGTCTAAAGTGTTTCCTATTTGTAGGATGATAATGCTCAAATATATTGTTGTCAATATTGTACATGTATTCAGATTTAGTCTTCAGATTCTTTTAGATACCAAGATGTTTATGCCAAAATATTTGTTATTTAGAACTTCTTACTTAAAACCAAGCAAGTTAAGTTACACTAGAAAATCAGTTGATCCCATACTAGTCACAGAAGCAGATAATTCTCGAGCTTTACTAATTCTGAATTCAGTGGTGATTTTACTGTCATAATTTTCCGTTACCTTGATGCAAGAGAATGACAATCTCCTTTTGTGTGTTTTTAGATGACATACTTCAAACTTAAGCAAAAGAAGAAGTTAGGCTATGTCGTATTTATTCAGTTATATATTTCTATCTATTTTACCTGTCCATTGTATTATACTGCATTTAATTGGTGATTTTTTTTGTGTGTGTGTATTGATTCTGATCACGTTGACCACATAGTCGAAGAACTGCATGTCATTGATTCCTTCTTTTATTCTGGATTTAGATTGTTCCAGCTATTTATTTGAGTAAATTTGTAACATTCTAAAAACAGTCACACTGTAACCTGTAAAGTTACATTCGGGAAGATTATCTTATAAAAGGTAATATTTGATTTGTGGTCAGTGCATAATTTAATGTATAGAGTTTGGTGAAAAAGTACTGCTTTTAGTACACCAGCATTGTTTTTGTGAGTTTAGAAATACATAGAGGAGTCTTTTTCTCTTCCTGTGAATAAACCAGCCAAAGGATACTGACAGTAAAAGGAAAGGAAAATGTTGCTGTTATCTAATATGCCATAGATTATATTTATTTTGTTGTGATTTAAGAGGATTAATTTTACTTTTGTCGTTGGTCAAACATCAATAGAAGGTTTTTGGTGTCTTCACAGTATTACTTAGTAGCAGTCTAATTTTGGAGTGTGCGAAAATTAATTTTGTTTGCTAGCTAGTTCTTCCTTCTAAGAAGGACCTCACCTTTTTATATATGTTTTTCTAATTATTTAGCCTAGTCTAAGATAGTGTCATTTAAATAGCAACCCCTGACTTGAGTCTAGAGTTTAGGATGCTATAACCCAGTCCATGGAAGAGTTGAGATAGGAGTCAATCTTCACTGCCAACAGCTGCCTCCTTTTCCAGACTCCCTCTTGTTCTTTCTGGCCAGGCATTAGTCTTTATGGCCTATGTCTTTATTTAATTCTTATTTATATAATTTTCTAAAAAAATGAAAAAAACAAAAACAAACAAACAAACAAAAAAAAAAACAAAACACCTTCAGGTAATTTGTGGATTAAATTTAGATCAGTTCCCTAAGCTGGCTCCCTTCCCACCTTCGGAAGACCTAATGCTAGCAGGAAAGAAGGGAAAAAGAGAGAGCAGATCTTCCCTTTTCATCACCAGCATGGATTTATTTTCTGTTTATACTAGGTCTGAATAGGTTAGAGTTAATTTTCTTCATAGCAGCCTATTATGGGGCTGTGTTTTGGATTTGTGACTAAAACTGTTGATAACACACTGGTATTTTGGCTATTGCTGAGCAGTACTTGTACAGTGTCAAAACTTTCTCTTTTTCCCCATTCTGCACCCTCTGGCGAGTAGGCTGGGGGGGGGCAAGAAGTTGGGAGGGGAGGTGGATGGGACAGCTGACCCAAATGGACTGCAGGGATATTCCACACCATATAACATCATGCTCAGCAATAGAAAACTGAGGGGGTTGGGGGGGGGTGTGTGTGTTAGTCCACAAGGTAGCTATTCCTTAAGACTGGCTGGGCATCGAACTGCTCGTGGGAGGTGGTGAGTGGTGCAAAACTTGGTGTTTTTTCCTCTTTTCTTCACTTTCCTCTTTTCTTCACTTATTAAACTGTCTTTATCTCGACCCATGCATTTCATTTCTTTTCCTGTTCTCTCTCATGTCTCTCACCATTGAGGCGCAGGTGGGTGAGCAAGGAGTTGAGGTACTTAGCAGCTGCCTGCGGTTAACCCACCACAGAGTTCTTAAAGGCTCAAACGTTTCATTCTGTGTATTTCCAATGATACAACTCTGAATATGGTCCTAGAAGAAACTGTTCATCATTTGTAACTTTGACATTCTCTTAGCATTATTTTTCATATTTCACCTCTCCCAAGCTGGATCTTGAAAAGGAATCTGTTCTACCTGGTGAATGAGTGGAACATAATTGATCAGGAGAGCTGGGAGTGAGTTGGGATGGACAAATAATGCTTAAAAAACTTGAGTTGATCTTTCAGTATTAACTTTCAGTGACATGGTCTTTTTGGGAATATATAAGAAATTTCTTAATTGATCCACCTTAAGCAAGGATTATGTTGCACTTAAATGCTTTGCTGACTCTATGCTTCACTGCCAACACCTAGTGGTACGTAAGCCAGAAAGCTGAAAGCTTCACAGCCTCTCCTAATTTCACTTCAGTTAGTATTTTTTGGGGAAGTTATAGAGTTTTCAGTTGGAGTAGTTCCACAACTAGCTTATCATATGCTATGTGAACGGTAGCGGTAGCAGAAGGAAGCAAGGAAAAAGGCAGAAAAATGGTTCCCTTTAATCAGGAGTGTGGATGAAAACAGCAGCTTAATACCCTGGCCTGGAATGGTGGAATACTAAGCTACTTATGCCAGTGGAAGAACCATCCTGTTACATGTTATGTTTATCAGTAAACTGTGAGTAACAGATTTATGACTATCTGTAACTTCAGAAAGTGGTTTTGGGCTGCTTTGGCTTACTGGATAGACCAAGTCCAATAATGACAAGTGAGTGTCCCTTCCTTGTCCCAGTGCTTTAGCTGTGTGAGCTCCTGAAGCTTTGGGCCAGTGCAGATACAGCTGAGGACTGAGCTGATGCAGATTCAGCAGAAATGAATGAATGTTTTCTGATGCTTTATCACAGAATCACCAGGTGTCAGTGCAAAAAAGGTGCAGGAATGTATGACTAAGGATTTGGGGAATAGGGGAATACTACTGTCTAGCAGTACTGCTCTTTTCAGTATGGCTGTGATGGCTTGCCATTACATTAGCTCAGACATTTTGTAAAATCCTACTTTTAGTCAGTCCTCTATTTTCTGGGTGTGTACGATGACTGAGATGATTTGAAGAAGAGTATTTGGTTCTGCACTTCCGGAATGCATCTGGTTACATCAGTCTAGCTTCTCAGAAGGGCACAATATTGTTCCATCTTGTATGATTTAGCCCTGTTTTCAGGAACTCCTGCTAATTCTCCTCTGCACTGCCATAATAACTAGGAATTTTAATGGTCTCTTTGGGCGAGGACCATAGCTAAGCAGTACTTCATTAACTGTTTTCCTTGCACCTTTTTTTCTTGTCTTGCTTTGGATGCAGAATGTCTAGGGATGCAGTGCAAGAGCCTTACTTGGTTTGTGCAGTAATCCATCTGCTCTTCCCTCTCATCTGATCTGGTCATATTTCATCTAATAATACCACTGTGTCTTTCAGACTGTTAAATAGGAGGTCGGAAGCTTAAGGGGAAGTGATCCTCATCAATCTCATGCCTAAGTATTTTGTTGATGTAACACAACAGATCAGATTACTGAAAAAACCTTATAACAATACGTGTTTCTGTTCAAGTTCAAAATAAAAGATTTTTCACAAGGAGTGAATGTTCAGCCCTTAAAGTTTTAAGAGAGCACAAGACATGTTGGCACAGCACAGGAAAAATGAAGGAATAACGGTCACGCTCTCTCTTCCTGTACTAACTCTTTACGAGCCTTGTCTTCACTGTGATAATTAGCTCCAGTTAATGTGCTCACACAGAGACCATACTGGAGAGGATGATTAGCAGAGGAAATGTTTAGAATTTAATTAGTTGTAACTTGGGGTTCTGCCTAACTGTTACAGGAAAAAGGTAAAAATTCAGCTAGACTTGAGTAATCCAGGTAAGAATCCTTATTTACTAGTTACTGAACAGAACACATGTTAATAGCTTTTCACAGTTACTACTTTAGAATGTTACTTCCTTGAAAGGCAATAAATAGTTACTCAGTCTTAACCTTCAGACTTTAAAATAAATAAAATGCAAGTTGTCATGTATCTTTAAACAACTTCTGTCTTTGGTGGAGAGTTCATAGAATTGACTTCATAATAATCTTAAGTTTACTGAAGACTGTAGGACTAATATCAATCAGAAAACATAAGCATAGAGATTAAAGGTGTTTATTGAATGTAGACTTTGAGCAGTAGTGGACTCGGTATAACTTTTACCTGTCATATTCTACTTGTAGGTAAAAAGAACATACTCTCATGGTACCTATAGAGCTGGCCCCATGAGACAGATCAGCCTGGTTGGAGCAGTTGATGAGGAAGTGGGGGATTACTTCCCTGAATTCCTTGATATGTTGGAAGAATCACCCTTCTTAAAAGTAAGGACAGAAGGGAATGGGTTGGGAGAAGGGGGACAATCTATTGTCTAGTACTGTTATAATAAAGTGAGAGTATGTGGTACTTGCTTAGATAATTGAGTGGTCTAGTGTTTTCATCGTGACAGAGGAAGGCTGCTTTTAAAAAGTTTTTAAAGTAACTTACTTCAAAATTGTGGCTTGTATTTCCCATTAGTGTACACTGCCATGGGGAACACTTTCTAGTTTAAAATTAGAGAGTCGTAAAGACAGTGATGATGGTCCCATTATGTGGGTACGTCCAGGAGAACAGATGATCCCTGTGGCTGACATGCCAAAGTCACCTTTCAAAAGGAAGAGGTATGTTGAATTATTTGCTTGATGAATGTCTGGTTAGTATTGTTTCTCTACAAATTCCTTTCATCCCAAACCTTTTACTGGTTGATGCTATATCTTAGTATAAATTTCTGTAAATCTTAATCTCAAAATATGCTTTTAAGTTGCTTTGTTTTGTATGGATGTGGATTTTTTTTTAAGTTGTTTACTATCTGGCCAAGTAAGGTGTGGGTCCTTTTTGGAGCTTTAGTAGGAATTTAAGGTGAAAGCTGCAGGGAAATGTGAACAGGCATACAACTACTGATGTATGCCAGGAGACTGGAATTAATACCCCTGTTCTTAAATGTGAGTGGATGTTTAAAGATGGCAAGGGCTCCTCTTTCATCTGAAAGGTAACACCTCCAACATTAAATGACATCTTTAAGCTTTGTTGTGGTACTATGTATAAGTACCAGCTTAAGAGTAGGGATGTCCTCTGCTCAAATATTATGTGTCATGAGAAATTATGTCTTTGGAGTTCTCGTGTTCAAAATTCAAACATAAAAAGGGAACATACAAGAGGTGGAAGCAGGGTCAGGTGCCTCAGAAGGAGTATAGAAACAATGACCAACCATGAAGGGGATGAAGTTAAAGCCAAAGACCATCTGGAGTTGAATTTGGCAAGCGATGTGAAAGGCAACAAGAAGGACTTCTACAGGCATATGGACAGCAAAAGAAAGACTAGGGAAAATGTAAGGTGTCTGCTGAATGGGGCAAAAGGCCTGGAGGCAAAGGACACTGAAAAGGCCGAGATACTCAATGCTTTCTTTGCC
>NW_009203610.1:17010-21079 GCF_000690835.1 Fulmarus glacialis | reverse complement strand
GCCAGGTCCTGGAGACAGTAAGAATGTCTGGAGCAAGGACTACTTGCCTTCAGTGGAGGAGAATGAGGTTAAGGAACATATTAGACATACAGACTAGACAGACACAAGCGTGTGGGACCTGATGGGATGTACCCACAAGTGCTGTGGGAGCTGGCCAATATCATTGCAAGGCCACTCTTGATTGTCTTTGAAAGGTCATGGCAGTTGGCAAAGGTTCCTGAGGACTGGAAGAAAGCAACGTCACTCCAGTCATTTGGAAGGGTAAGAAGCAGGACCTGGGGAACTGCAGGCCAGTCAGCCTCACCTTCATCCTGGGAAGGATGCCATTTCAAACATGAGGGACAAGATTGTTGTTGGGAGTAGCTAGTATTGATTTACAAAGGAGAAATCACATCTCATCCACCTGATAGCATTCTACAACAAAATGACTGGCTCACAGGATGAGAGGAGTGCTGGGCTGTTGTTTACCTTGACTTTAGCAAGGTTTTCCACACTGGACATCTGTCTCCCATAACATCCTAATAGACAAATTAACGAAAGACGAACTAAACTGATGGACAGTGAAGTGGTTCAAGAACTGGCTTAACCGCTGTGCTCAAAGAATTGTGACCAGACGGACAAAGGAGTAACCCAGACATTGATACCTTGTGCCAATACTGTTCAACATCTTCATTAATGGATGGCATCATGGGACAGAGCACACCCTCGGCAAGTTTGCAGGTGGTACAAAACTGGAAGGAGCAGTTGCTGCACCACAGGGTTGCACTGCCAGCGAGAGGGACCTTGAGGGGCTGTAGAAATGGGCCAACTCAGTGGGCTCATGAAGTTAACACAGGGACGTGCAAAGCCCTGCCCTGGGAGGAACAGCCCCGTGCACCAGCACAGGCCGGGGCCCAACTGGCTGGACAGCAGCCTGACAGAGAAGGCCTTGAGGGTCCTGGTGGATGACAGGTTGACCATAAGCCATCAGTGTGCCTTTGTGGCAAAGCAGGCCAGCAGCCTCCTGGACAGGATTAGGAAGAGCACTGCCAGCAGGTCAAGGGGGGTGGTTCTTCCCCTCTTCTCATCACTGGTGATATCTGGAGTCCAAGATAGACATGGGCATACTGGAGCAAGTCTGGTGACATGAAAGGTGGGCATAGGAGAACTGGGATTTATCCTTGAGAAAAGAAGGCTCATATCAATGTGTATAAGCATCTGATGGGAGGTTGTAAGAAGAACTTTTTTCAGCAGTGCCCAGTGATGTGACCAGAGGTAATGGGCACAAACTGAATTACAAGAAATTCCATCTAAAATAAGGAGGAAAAAAAAAAAGTTTACCGTATGGATGGTTGAACACTAGGACAGGTTTCCCAGAGAGCTTGTGGAGTGTCAGTCTTTGGAGTTGCTCAAAACTTGACTGGACATGGTCTTGAGCAACCTGCTCTAGTTGGGTGGGGGAAGTTGGACTGCGCAGTCTCCAGATGTCCCTTCCAACCTTGGCTATCCTACGATTATAAGCAGCTCTTGGGAAAATGTGGCCCACAATGTTGGCTCCAGGTGGCCAAGAAAATGGTCTTGTTGCTCTGTTCCCGCTCTGCAGTGTTTCCTTCACTTTCATTAAACCCTGAAGAGAGAATATTTTGCTGGTTCTCATTTCCAGTTCTACAACATGAAACTAAATATACATACGCATTTCCCAGTGGTTTGGTAGAAACATGAATGGTGAAGAATGACTTCAGGGACAATTGAAATGTATACCTAATAGTCAGGAAGCAGTAAAGGCTGCTTCTTGGTGTCTGTTTTTGGAATTCGCATACGAGAGTCAGTTCCCTGCCAGCGGCTGATCACAGTAGGGCCCAGTCTCACAGTGCCTGAGGGAGGCAGGTAGGGCATATTCAGCTCAGACTCCAGTGCGTCAGGCAAGCGTGTGGTCATGGGGCAGGTCTGAGGTCAAGCCAGGAAGTCAGTCTGCCAATGAGGATCAGGTCCAGTGATTGCCAGGCAGGTCCGTCACAACAAAGCTGTCCTGAGGTCAAGCTGGGAAGCAAGTCTGTGGCCCAGCAGACCTCTGGCTGAGGTGAAGACCAGTGCTCCTGCAGCATGGCACAGGCCAGGACTGAAGGCCCAGGCCTGAGCTTAAATAGAGCTCCTGGGCTCTTTGTCTGGGTTTGTTGGTGGAGACTGCAGGTGAGGCTGCTTAGTCATTAGGGCCTTTTCATGCACTCAGGGCCCTGACACTGTGCTGTTGGTTTTGTTTTTGTTTGGGTTTCTTAAAATTGTGTAGGTGTTCTGATTTTTTGCATATTTCATTACATTTTTAATTTGTCCTAAGAATTACAGTTTTTCTCATTTGCCTATATGTTCTCATTGAAGGGAGAAAAACAATGCTGTTGGCTATGGTGGAAATTAGGTAATTAAGAGAAATTTCTGTATCACTAATACTGTTTTTCTTATGCAGAACTACCAATGAAATAAAAAACTTGCAGTACCTACCTCGAACCAGTGAACCCCGTGAAATGCTATTTGAAGACCGGACACGAGCCCATGCAGATCACATAGGACAAGGTTTTGAACGACAGACTACAGCTGCTGTGGGAGTATTGAAGGCTGTGCACTGTGGAGAGTGGTATGTGTTGATTGACTTATTCACCTAGGTGTTTGAAAAATATTTGCCTGAATTTCCATTTATAATTGGTAGAAGGAGCACAGAATAGGTTAATCTAGTATTAGAGATTTAATGAAGACTTAGTAGATACTGGACTTTTTTTCCCCCTCTCTCTCTATACACTAGATGTGGGTACAGTTTTGCTGTGTAGATGAAACTAGAAAGGTGCCTTGCAATGGCAGTTTAATAGCTATAATTGAGTTGCTGCAACTGAGTTGATGTTAGATGTAAAAACACTTCATGCTTTGTTTTGCTTTAAATAGTGCATATGGACTGACCTGAGTTTCTGCCTCAGAGGTGCACATGAAGACCTTTTGGCAATTCTTTGTGTTGTCTGGAGATGAGCGGAATTTTTATGCCTCTGTTTCAAAATCATGGCTGTTACAACCCTGATTTATTTATAGTGGATCACCCAGGAAGAATCCTGTTGGAGGCTGTGTGATTTTTCTTTGGTGTCTGTCTTTGGAGTTCCCATATGAGATTCAGGAAATGAATGCATCTCATTTGAAGTTGTTTAAATTTTAGCCAAATAAAAAGCCCATAATCATATGGACTTCCTGGCCCAGATCTAAGAAACATTTTTCAGGATCTTCTGACCTTGTTTGGGAGAATGACCTTAGTTTTGGCGGTTACCTTTGCACACATAAATACTAAAAACACCTTTCGCTCTTTATATCTGTCTAGAATTTAGAAGAGTGAATTCCCTTGGGATTAAATGATGTGAATTTGTGTTACAGTGCATGAGTTTATTGAGATAGAAAATTGAGTAATTGCTGTTGGGGAAGAACTAGATTGTTCAGATGTTAATGTGTTTGTATTTTGGGCTCTGAGGTTCTGCAGTTTACTTCCTCTTCAGGTTGATGATAGCTGGAGCCTTAAACTTCCTGCTTGCTCCGTGAGAAGCTGGAGTGAATTAAGACTAAGTGGTGGTAGCAGGGCAAGACCTGAGATACTGTGTAGATCTGATTATTGTAAATTACAGCTTGCACATATGAGAGAGAGAGAGAGAGAGAGAGTCAAAGCTTTATCAAAGAAAGTAAAACAAAAAACAAAAACAAAACCTCACCCCCTAAACTTGTGTGCCTGTGGAAATTAATAAGAATTTAAATTGATAGTAATTTAAAAGTCTGTGGGAACTTCGATTCTCACACTATACCTTCATAACAAGATCCTCCTCCCTTGGAAATCATTACATGTTCATTTACATTCTAAAAATAAGTTTTCTTGCTTTTCAGATCTAAACCATTATCTTCTCTCATATGTTGGAACTTGTGGAAAAGGGTGTCTATTCAACCTCCATTAAAACTCCTTTTAAACTTGGAAAAATGAATGGAATTAGTCAAAATAAAAAGTGTGTAGGTTAAAAAGTGATCTGAAAAGTCACTGCAAAACTAGGCAAAACTGCCCAAGAAACTTGAAAGT
>NW_009203610.1:12769-16979 GCF_000690835.1 Fulmarus glacialis | reverse complement strand
TTGTGGTGGGGGGGGGGGGGGGGAGGGGAGTAACTGTCAGTGTTTCACTTCAGTGTAAGGACTGAAAATGTATCTTAATGCAGAATAAAAAATTTGGGACTGACATATGTAGAGGAGGAAAATCCGTAACACAATCAACACAACAAAAATTATGTATTTCAACCTTGATTTGACCTCAGTGATGATTTCTCCTTTCCCTTTCCACTTTTTTGTATAATTTTGAAAAGCCACTTCACTGTACTTACATGAACAGAACTAATCAGGGTTTATGATAATGAAGCATGGTTAATTAATGTAACACATTAAAATAATTTCAGATATTAGCTTTACCATAATTTGTAAGACGTGGGTAGATTTATTTTAAAGGAAACAACATGCATGGAAATTTTGAAAAATCTGTGTGTGGGGTTTTTTTTTTTAAAAATCTGTTTGAGTAGTTCAACAAAACTGAAAGTTGGAGATATACCAGGGTGATTAGGGCACTAGACAGTAAAAATGCACGTGTTATAATGATGAGATACCATATATAAAATTCATGGGTTTTTTGAGGAGAAAATAAAGCAATTCTTAGACTTGCTAAACTGAGTTGTTAGTTTGTGTTCAGTTAGTATAAAAATGAATTGGGTGTGCAAAAAAAGCTTTGTAATCAAGAAGTTGCTGAAGATTTAAAAAAAGTGGGATTTATTTAGTAGTTGATAGGCATGAATGTTAATGTTGGGTAGGATAACTGATGTCTTTCAGAACAGACAGGAACAATATTGTTGAAAGGCAGAAAGCAGCTTTTGGGGATAGAGGACAGAACTGGAAACAAAACATAGTATTTGGAAGAACAAAAAAATAATTTTTGCTTTCCCAAATGTGACGGGCTCTGGATTTGAGGTGTTTTGTAAAAATTAGTGGATTATGATATTTTGTTATTTCTGTGAATATTTACAAATTGTGGAAGAGCTCTGGCTATTGCTAGCAAACATTTTAAAGACTGCACTGCAGTGCGGTCTGATAAATGCTGGTGTTGTGATCATGCTGATTACTTAGTGCCATTTTTGTAGGTGATACCAAGCGTGCATTAGAACTTAAGAAATGCCAGTGAAATTTTAAATTATGGAAACTTTGAAGATTTTTACGTGGGAAGTTTGGGTGGGTTTTACAGGAACAGCAAAAGACACTTCATGGCATTGTTGTTGGCAAAATTAAACCAAACCTGTGCTTCAGCAAGCAGCTTTCAAGATTGTGTTCCAGAGCATGAAGTTGTTAGTGCTTTTCTATATAATCATAGGAATTTGTTATGTATTGCCAGACTTCATGCATTAGGTCAGAAATATTCATGGTAAAACCTGTAATTTTTTGAATCTGTTTTGAAAAGTTAGAGCAAAAAGAGTCCAGCCCTTTTGAAGAATGAGGTTAAGGAAAAAAATTATTGCCAAAAATAGTTCTAGGAGTGCTCTAGTAGGGACTTAAATGGATTTTTCTGAAGTCATCTTATAGTTCTGTTTAGATTTAATGTCTTTTTGGAGATCTAACTGAACTATGCTGCTACTATTTTGCTTGGGGGGGGGGAGGGACCCTCCCTAAACTTTAGGTTTTTCAAAATATAATCTCAAAGTTGTGCTAAATATCAAATCTGCAAATGCAGAATTAAAAATAATCTGGCAATAACTTTTCCCCTGTTGTGTTTGCACAAGGAATGTCATGTTTTGTGATAGAATTGCAGCACAGATTTGGTAATGCATACTGTTGCACATATACATAGGGACTGATAAAAGGAATGATTTAAAAAAAATACTAACTGTACTTTGTCCTGTATAATGTGTAAAACATAGCATAGGCACCGCAGTGAAAACGTTGCTTTGAAGTCCTTTTAGTATGCAAATATTCTTTGTATTCATTTTAATTCTTGACTTCTTTTACAAATAGTGTTAACTCCAGATGGAGATACATATTCTTAAAAAAATAAAAAACATAACTGTATTATAAAAAGTAGATTAATGTAGCTAATTTTTTTTTTTATGCCACTGACTAGAGATGTTTCTGTAAGCTTTTTGCTTTCAGTGCTTAAATCCTCTTCAGGAGTATATAGACCAAAATATAGAGAGATGTTTTAATCTTTGTGAAATTGAAAGTAAAATACGTGGTCTGAAAATTCTCCCTAGCATACTTTCAGTAGTTGATCTGAGATTTTTTTCCCCTGAAAATAGCCTCAAACTGGTTATTTTTTGCTTTATTGAGGTCATGACCTAAATAAAATAAACATGTCGTGTCAGCTTAAAAAGCCCAATAAACTGTACATCATTGCCTGCTTCTTAGAACGTTAATAACACCATATAAAAATATATATATATTTTAAAAAAAAGTGACTATCATCTTGCATTTAAAAAAGAATGCTTGAACATCCATTAAATAAATTCTGAAACGTATCAAAGTGTTTTGCTGCATCAGCTGCTCCCCTGGGCCCAGTAAATCCAAACTTGTGGCGCCGTTTGGCCCGGCGTGGAGGTGGCAGGAGCGGGGCATGGGGGAGGGCTGTCCGGTGGGGCAGCAGGAGCCAGCCCGGCCCTGCGGGTGCGGGAGAGGCAGGGGGTAGAACACCCGGTTGTTCGTGGTTCCTTTCGGCAGTGCCTGGACGCGCAGCCTGTGTGCTGTTACTGCACAGCAGCAGCCAGCTGCGGGAGAAGGTGTTGCACTCTTGTGAGCCCTGGGAGGACTCTGCAGGGGGTGAAGGAAGAAAGTCATCAACCAGGCTCTTTCTGGCTGATAAATTTTTCTTGCAAAACCACTCCAATGTGAGCTTTATCCTATGTAAATGAAATCTTCATATCGCCACACTTTTAAAAAAAACTTTTAAAAACCGAACGTCGTTCAAAAACAACCACTTGGAGCTTCGTTTTATATGTTTCCGTTGAAGAACTGAGTTTGGCTTTTAGAATCAGAAAGTGATAACGATCGAAGCTGGTTTTGCCTTTTGTTAGCTAATTCTAGATAATGTCTCTAGAGGAATTATATACGTGGTGTGCACTTTTTTGGGGGAGATGATGTGGGACAAGAGGTGAATTCTCCGAACAGTTTGAATATGGAGACAAACCCTAATTCAGATTTTGCTCTTCTGTAGCTTTCTAGTGAGCATAAATAGGAAAGTATTTTTGAGGGATGTTCTGTGGAGGATGCCTGTATTTGCTGCTTACTAGCCTTGTGGCAGCTTAATGTAGATTCAGCTTTACTACTAACTCTGAACAAGGTGTTTGAGGCTAAGATACTAAGCAATGTTTGCCATAATACTAGTCAGACTGCTGCATACTTTAAGGTACCTGATGGGCGTATCACGTTAGAGTGTTGACAGAGTAAGCCCTATGTATCTGGGGCATCTGTCTTTCAGCATCAAGGCAGACAGAGGTCAATTAAAAAAAAAAAAAAATTAAAAATAGTGAGTTTTGCTGCTTTTACTGGCACTTGTAAAGAAATTGTAGTTAATTCATTTAACCAGTTTAATGAGGTGGTGTTTGAGAAGTAGCCATTTCAGTCAACCTTTTTTCTTCAAAATGTAGGTTATGCTAGAATTGTTGCTTTTTTTTTTTTATCATTTGCTTTATCCTTGCTTGCAGATTTTCTCTATTATTCTCTCTAGCATGTTAGTTTTAGCCTCTGACTGGGCAATTCTTATTCTTCTGTAGGTCTGAGCAGCCTCGTATAACCAAAGATGTAATTTGTTTTCATGCTGAAGACTTCTTAGAGGTAGTTCAGCGCATGCAATTAGATTTGCATGAGCCTCCACTCTCACAGGTAAGCGTGCTATGAACTGTTGATCAGGTGTCCTCTGAGTCCTAAAGCAGAGTTTTCACCCTTTTTTTTCTTCATTTTTTTCTCCAGTGTGTCCAGTGGGTTGATGATGCAAAACTTAATCAACTGCGAAGGGAAGGCATTCGATATGCTAGAATTCAGTTATTCGATAATGACATTTATTTTATCCCAAGGAATGTTGTGCACCAGTTCAAAACAGTTTCAGCTGTGTGCAGTTTGGCTTGGCACATCCGGCTCAAGCTATATCATTCAGAGGAAGAACTTTCTCAAAATACAAGTACTGTTGAAGCAGGGACATCTGCAGACCCCAAGTCTTCGGTTATTGGACTTCAGACTGACAGCAGAATTTGTATGATGAGCAAAAATACCTCCGAAGACACCAAATTTTCAGATGCTCTGCAGACCAAGTACCTGCAGC
>NW_009203610.1:0-12700 GCF_000690835.1 Fulmarus glacialis | reverse complement strand
AAAAGACAGTGGCACCTAATGATGTCGGGGGCCAGAATGTTCAGACTAGATTGGATCACATTGAATTGACGGCATTTAAATTGGAAATGGATTCTAAATTTGAACCGGGCAACAAGGACTTACAAGGCAAGTTATGCCCTGGAGGTCACATACATCCAGATGATACAAGACAACACAGTTCATCATATCCAAAACTGCATGGACAAAGAGAGGATGATTTTTTGTGCTAAATTTGTATATATGGTTTTAAATTCCTTTTTAATCTTAATGATGTAATAATGTAAAGATTCATAAATTCTGTGAGGCAAGTTTGTGACTTGCCTTTGTATCTGTTACAGAAAATAGTTATGTAGCTTTGTAACATTCCTCAGTGCCTGTCCATAACTGTGAAGTATCAAAGCACTTAGGGCCAGATGCACTGTAAACACTGCAGGTTTAACATAAAGAAGTCTTTAAATAATTTTGAGTTGTAGGTTTTAGAGTAGAGCTGACATTTAACATATATATTTTTTGTAAGATGAGCCAGAATTCTTTTTGACAATTCCAGGCTTTTCCATAGAGCTTATTTATACCAATTTTTTCATTTTAAATGTGTCAGCACTGTAGTGTAAATATCTTTTTTAAAAATCTTTTTAGTGTGATTTATACTGAAATGTGAGCCGCTTAATAAAGGTTCATAATAACAGATTGGTTTTATTTTTGGGTCTGCAAAAAATAATTCAGTTAAACTGCCTCTCTAAATGGTTACGTTTCTACCTGCACTAATGCATAGGATGCCCTTACGCCATTGTGGGGTGAGGAGCTGTAGCAAACTGAGGTAGAGCTGAGGCATTCTTTGTAACTCAAGATTAGTCAGAATGCAAAATCAGTCCTCCCTTCACAGGATTCCTTACAGTTGCTCACTAAAGGCACTCCCCAAACTCATGCTGTTAGATGTGAATGTGGAACAGAGAGGCAAAACCCCTGTTGTGGAGGACGGCTGGACAGCCAGAGGGCTCCAGGAGCGCTGCCAGTAACTGTGTGCACCTCTCCAGATGAGCTGGTGCAAGGGAGCAAACTCCCTTCTATGCTTACCTCCTCCCCCTGCTCAAGCCACAGTTAGGACAGTTCCATTTCACATTAAAAAAACCAACAACAACCACCCCCCTCAACTTAAATCAGTTATCTGACTAAAATTAAAACAAAGAATATTTAAATGGTTACTTACCAAGCTATAAAGGCCTCAACTTTGGCAGTGACCTGTAATTCACTGAGACACACTTGGATTTGAATTGCTCCCTATACTGATAGCGCCAGGCAATAAAGATACTTGCAGATCTGTCTATTAGGAAGATTCCTCATGAGTCCCAGTTTGGAAGCAAGAGTTGTTTCATTAAGAAAATAATAGTGGCGTCTAGGTTAACCGTTCTCCTTTTTCCCTGCCTATGGAACACTTGAATTCTCTTAACTTGTGTTCTGAGGGAAGAGGATTTCAAGGCTAGCTAGCATCTGATGTGGTAATGGCAAAAACTCTTGTCATTTAACTTATTTAATTCTTTGTGTAACATATTACTGTATAGTTCAAATACATCTGAATGATATTTCTTTTTCAGGTAGCTACAAATAGCAGTAAACTGCCCTACAGCCTGTCCTTCAACTAAGTATTTAAAACTTAAGGTCCTAGGCCTGTGGCTGTTTCCAGAGGCCTCTGTATCTCTGAATTTTTTTTTGTATTTTTCCCTATAACTTTCTGAAAGTTGTACATCCTTACGTACCTGGTTTATAACCTTTGATGCACTTAGTGATCACTTTGGCTTCATTTGTAGCAATAGAACAATGTGATTTCTAGGTGATGTCTAATTCAACTACCTGAGGCCCTTTTGTTGCAGACATTTTTTGCTTATAGGTTGTTAAAATTCAAAATGTTACTGCGTACTTACGCCTAGCACTAAAATCAGCCATTTAACGAATGTGTGCCCTGATTTGTTTAAATCTAAAATAGGTCTGTCAAGGAATTAACTAAATCAATTGTTTGAATTGCTAAACATTACTCCTACATAGCCATAATTACGTATTAGAGAAGCAATAGAAACATGAATCTCTTGGATGTGGCTGATATGTCCTTAAGTCTTACTGCTATTTTCTTTAACGTTGGCTAAGAGATTACTACCAGTTTTGCAGCCTCAGGGATCTTGCTTTCCCCTCACTCCATGAGCAAATGATTCATGTGTGACATGGTAAGTTATTACGTTAGCAGAATCTGGTTTGAAAAACTAATTGTTCGCGTAAGAATTTGAGCCTTCCTGATAGAAATGTGGTCTCAGCTCCCTTTGTGTTTTCTGAATTATCTGGAGACTTCCACTCATAATCTCTTTGGCTTTATGAACATCCGTACACAATTATGTAGCCTTCCATTCCCGTTCTCTGTGCCAGCTGCTGGCGAACAGGAAAAGAGAAGAGCTGCAGGTTGTAGTTTGCACCAAGCATGCAGCTTTCCCAGTGGGTTAGCAGAAGGCTCCAGCTGTATCAAAGCCAGCCTTGCCAGATAGGTTTGCCTTTTTTTTTTTTTAAAAAAAAAAGCCCAATATTTAGTTTACTTTCAAAAAAATAAAAAAATCTTATTTGTATGCTGATCATTCATTCTGGTTCAAGTATTTTTTTTTTTTTAAATCTGTCAGATTTTACTAAAGTGTATACATCCCCCTTGACAGCAAACAACTTTCTGCATCATAGGCCCTGTCCAGACTGAAAAAGTAAATCTTTGAAAATGGTTTAGCAAACACGACTTTACACTTAAGGGTAGAACTTTGTTTCCTTTTGAAGACCTGCTCAGTGGTCTTGGCTGATACGGCCTCAAACTTCTGCTCAGGTATGTCTTGGTTCTGAAATTTTGCTTCTAAGCTGCCTATATCTTCAACCCCTTTTTTTCTTTTTTTTATCACTTTCAGAATTTTAAGAGATTAAAAAAAAGTGGCAGTTTTTGCAATGTTTATGCATCCTTTATTTTTGAGACAGACTAGATTCTCATTTTTAGACAGAATTCCTTGCAGACAGAATATGAACAATGCTGGGATTACTAATGGCTGTCAGAACTCCCTTTCTATTCAAAGGTGTAAACAGTCTGAGTTGACCGGCTATATTAGTGTAAGCTTCTTACTTTGCTTTAAAAAAAAAAAAAGTAAGTTGTTTTTTGTCCTCTACCTGTGGTGTATTCATTTTGATGCGGTTGCTCTTTAAGAGGGGAGTACCTTTTCTGAGATTTTCAGCTCCCAAATTGTTCATTAGTCTGACAGAGGCCTCGCTTTGGTTTCAGGTGGTCCTATTCTATAACCTTTATTCCTCCCATATCAACTTCATATTTGGACTTTTGCTTCAGCAATAAATCTTTCATGCCTTCTGATGTACTGAAACTAGTCTTTGCTTATTGCTTTTTCCCCATCCCTGGATTTCAGTGATACATAAATCTTTCTGTTATTTTGGCTGAAATCTCCAGTGTTTTAGTTGTCTCTCTTGGCCCTTGTTCTTCTGCAGATTGGAAAAATCTGCTCAAGGCCTATTGCCTGTACTGCAATGGTATTGACATCTGTGCGTCCGCAGTGGTGTTCCAGTTAATGACATGATGTGCAGAAATTTAGACATGTTTTCCTAGATATTGGTACCATATTTGTGGGTAGCAAAGAATTGCATTGTTACTGTCACTACCAATAGCTTTCAAGATGGTAGCTACTTTTTTTTTTTAATTGCTGGATCTTTTGCATTTCATTGGCAACTGACTTCATGTGTTACATACAAGTGTTACTCAGTGTTGTGTCATCCCCCAGCCCTCCAAATGCCTGCAAATTGATTCTGAAACAGCATTTTCATTACAGGTACTGCTGGCATGCAGATTTTCCCTTCCTTGTTACTATAGTGAATATTTCAATACTTCTTTAAGTGAAATATTAATTCTATCTAGTATTAGAAATAAAGTATTATTTCAGAGGGTGATGATTTAAGTATTCATCTGTGAAAGAATTCCTTGGTGATAAATAAAATCGATTTTTAAGCAGATATACATGTGCACAGTAAATAAGTTGGCATTGCAAACAATGTAGGAAATGGAAACATAAAATAGTAGAATGCTGTGAAACAGATCTGAACATTACAGGTTTGGAACATTGAATAAGTCTTCCAAGAAACTGGTATTCATTGATCAAAATGACTGTTTTCTAATATCTGCATGTGAATAAGGATGCTGAATTGATTGAAATAAATCCATGTTTTCTCCATGCTTGTTGGCAAAATAAACTGTTGTGAGACAGTAGACTACCGCCTGACCCTGCTAGGATGAAAAGTGTACTAATTCTGGTCAAGAGATAAAAGAACTTTGCAGGCTTCTCAAGTGTAATTTTACTCATTTTTTCTAGTGGTCAGATATGTAGAACCTTGTCTTTAGGCAGACCAGTGCCTGTTACCTTACTGTGAATGTATACAAGTTGGAAATGGAAAGGACAAATTTTCACTGATCCGTGCTTTGCTGTGAATGACACTGCTGAGAATGTTTTCTTTGATTGTGAGTCGCTGTGTTCAACTGATAATTTTATTTTTCAAACGGATGAAATGCACTTTAAAAACTGTATAATAGGTGATACTGATATTTTGTGCAGATCCCACTGAATTTGCAGCATACATGGGAAAATTTGGGAAACTTTGATTCCCGTCTGTCACTCATTTCATTTTTCTTAGAAATGCAAGTTATTTTTTGTTCTGTTCAGAAGCAGTGATTAACTTCACAACATCTAGGTTGATATTTCTATTAGAATCATCAGGGATACTGACTTTGCAAATGTAGTGTATTATATTCTAACCACTGTTTTTCTCTGTGCTATGATGCTAATATTTCCTCTGCTTCGGAGCCGTGCTGTACTTGAGTGCCAGCTAAACACTGATCTTCTCATGTTCTGATCATGCTGGTAGATGAGCCTACTGAGGAGGGCACGAGTCCTAAATAGTCCTTTAATGTTTGGTGTACAGTTATGATAATCTGATACAAACATTGATTAAAACAGCAGTTTAAACTTCTGCTTTTATCAAGTTTTATTTTTCAGTAACTATTTTGATACTATGTTCTCTTTTACCAATTAATTTCCAGTCCATCTGAATGAAAGTGCCATGTTTGGTAGAGCTTTGGCCTATGTTTTAGGAACTATGCTTTTTACGGCTTTGTTTTATCTGGTAGTATTGAGACAAAATAGGGCAGTTAGCAGAGAAAGTTATTCCGTAAGTGTCTCAAGAAGAAGAAAACCTTGATAATTAGACCTGTGTGTGAAAGACTAATGTGACATAAGTCAAGATTGCTAAAGCTATATTCTAAGCATGAAGTAACACTCAGGTACTTGTCTGTCTGAATCGATACAGTTGAGAGCTTCTGTTAATCTCAGAAATTAAATTCTTAGACTAAAAAGCATCTTTTAGCAGTGATTTCTTCGTCAACTTCAAAAGGAACACTGAGATAAAAACACAAATAAAATAAGCTTGGGTTCTCATTTCTTCCCTGTTTCTTGCTCTTACGCTGTCGTTCTGCGCTGTGTGAAGACTTCTCTTACATTTGCCCGCTTGTGATGTTGGTTTCGTTAGAAAAGGCAGACCAAAGGAAATAGCATTACTGAGTTGCAGATTTTTCTACTCTTTATCCAACTTCAGTACAAGGAGAAAATGTTGAATTAACATCGAATAGTACTGTAGTGGTCCAACTGCAGCGATTCCTTAAATTGCCTTAGTCCAATAAAGCCTGATGCTTTTCAGCAGCGAGTTGATACCCAGGCCTGTTCAGGTCTAAAAAGCTCATTGGGAGACTAACTCCATCCAAACCTTAAAACAATAAAGGTACAACGAAAAGGTACCAACACTCTTTTTCCAGCTCAGCGTAGTCGTTTTTAGCTCAATCTTTGGGGGGGGGGTGAAGTGGTGTGTTACATGATAGTGCTATGCTTTCCATGCTAATGAATTCAAAGAACTTATTTCTGAGGATGCAGTTATTCAGGAGCTTTGTTACTGAAAAGCAATGTTACTTGTTCCCAATAGGTGTTAAAATAGGTGTTACCTGTTTTAGGTGTTACCTATTAGATAATAGGTGTTACCTATTTTAACATGTAGGTGTTATCTATTTTAACACTGATGTTAGAATTCTGAGTTTCTGGGAGTCTCACAAATTTCACTTTCATCAGTCCCTTTGTGTCACCCAACTTTTAAACTGGGTAAATGTGAAAATTTCCATGAGGATTTTGTTTCTGTACTACTATGCATGTATGTCAGAAGATAATACTGCTTCCATCTGAAATTGTTGTGTAACTTAGTCCTGTGCTAGCTTATTTTTTAATATTGTCATCCGTGCCTAGCAATGCATTTTGGATGCATGTACACATGTTCTTAGAACATTTAGGTTAAAGTTTGTTGAAGGTGGTGATGTATATGTCGCACAATTGTATTTTTCAAGTATAGAAAGAACAGAAAACTGGATACTGCTCTAAAATGGTGACAAATCAAGAAAAGCAGCATGAATAGGTAATGGAAAATTTTAGTTTCATGACCTTTCACACATGTGCATGGAGTATTTTCCTTAATCAGAGAAAAGTAGATACTCGCCTTCAATGCATGCTGGAGTGTTCAAGCTTGTATAAATGATTGAAGAGAAGAAATGATGTAGAATATATATCTCCATATACAATATACATCATCAATACATATGTATATTTTATGTATGTATCATCAATACATGATAAATACTTCCCGTTTCATTTCATAACAGCAAGCTTTTGCCTTCAGTGGCTTTGTTTTAAAATGCCATTCAGCACAGCTGCTGCAGGTGACTGTGACCAGGCGTTCTCCAGTGTGCTGGGTACTTGGATCGTCATTTCCTTCTGCCTGTTTCTCGCAAATGGGTATGAGCATCTCAGCATCAACCTCCCCTTTTCCCTGCCAACTTGTCAAATCTGCTTTTCACTCATTTTGTTATATTTAATGAAGATCAGTCTATCAGTCTCTAAATTTAAGAAAAAGTGTGAGAACGCATTCCATTTCAAAGCTGTGACCAGTGCCTTTAAGAACGGGGTAATTACGAATAGCAGTTAATTCCTGCCACAGCTTCTGGAAAGGTCGCAGTTGGCTACAGTGTACTTCGTATCATACATCCTTTTGAATGAAGTTCTGATATCACAAAAAAGCAAGACTGGGTGTACAAAGGTGTCAGCACAGTTCAGGTCAGTTAAATCTGATACAAAATACTAAGTGAAAAGGGATATTCCTTTTATCAAAGTATCTCTGTAAGGACTAGGAACTTGTAAACAAAGTCGAGCACTTCCAAATGGCTGTGCCCTAAAAACATCTTGTGCTAAAGGAAATCAATTTGTATGTGAAAGAAATGCCTGCTTCAGCTTTCCAAATCTCTGTTGTTTATTTCAAGGTTTGTAAACCTTTTTTTTTTTTTTTTTTTAAAGAAAAAGAAAAAAAGCCAAACCCACAACAAAAACACTGCACTTGTTGGTCTTTTTCTGTTGAATTAGAGGCAGCAATTAAAAGGCAATTTGGAACAACTGTTTGATTCTAATTAATTAGAGATGCCAAACTTTCAGATAATTGTTACATCTGTGGAATGGAAGGGGTTTATTAAGAGGGCAGAGTCAGCATTTGTGGCTTATCTTGCTAATAATATACCAAGTCCTAATGAGGCTGGTTCTTGTTCTCCCTTCATTTGTTAAGTTACAGTGATCTGTTAACACAAAATAGAGATGAGAGAGAGTGTGTGTGTGTATATATATGTATTTGTCTTGTCTAAAGTGCTTAAACGCTTGTTATGTATTTGCATCGATGTTTGTTAAGTGGTTCATAAAAGTTTACCTTAATTGGAGATAGGTCTTTAGACACTTTCTTCTTCTCCGTAAATATTTCAAGCATCCCAATAAAAATCCCACATGAGGTCTAGCTTGCCTGCCATGGGCCATAGTTGGAATTTTGCATCCTGGGAAGCTCAGTGGCCCTAGTTTCCATTTGATAGAACTGAAGAACTGCTTGGAAGACCTAAATTGGATGTATGAATTAAGCATATTCTCTATACCATATATATACACACACATATGTATACTTAAATAGGGTGTGTATATGTGTGTGCTTGCTCTTGTATCTCCTGTACTCAGCAGGCCCAAGAGCATGCGCCGAGATGGACACTGCCCCCCTGCGCTTAGGATTAGCTAATCCTAATCACAAGCGCGATTTTAACTTGAAAAGTCACAAAGACAGTGAAGGAAGCCAGTTTTTCACAGGAAGCTCCTGTGAGTGGGCAAAAAGTCTCTCAAATTTAGCACTTTATAGAAATTACTGCTAACCGGTTATTTCTTGAGTGACAGCAAAATAGTAGAAAACTTAAGTCCTCTTTACAAGGATTACCCAATGTGCTGAATGCTCTGGGGTAGAACGCTTGTGGTTCCTTTGAGAAGATCTTCTCAATGAAGAGCCTGTATCTTACTCCATGTAACAAATAACTATAATAATCATACTAGAACAGCTTACGTTGAACAAATAATTTTATTTACAAGAGCATATGTGACAGTTTTAAAATAAAAAACAGAACAAGTCTATTTTCAGTCTTCAGCCTGGTTTAGATAAAGTCTCCACTTCGATTGATTTCTTATTTGGCATTCTAATTTGGAGATCAAGTTTGTGGCAAAACTATCATAATCCAGTAACTTGGTACCAACCTCAGCACTGAAAACCACATAGTATAGCTTAGTCTCTTCGTACATAGAAGATATTATATCCAAGTTCAATCATACCCCCAATAAGCAAGGCCCACAAAGGGATAAATACATAGGCTAGTTTCATCGTAGTAAATCGTTGCAGTTTAGCGCAGAGGGCAAGGCAGAAGGCTAACTTAAGTAGCATTGCAATGAGATACCAGGCTTTTTTCTTGATGTTTTGGGAGCCATTGCGGGGGTCGAAGCCAGACTTGCAACGTCCAGCCATTTTTACAATTAACATAACTAGAAGAATAGTATCAAATATCCAGACTGGAATAAAAATGAGGAACCAGTTCCATGGTGCTTTCTCATCCAGCTTTAGCACCAGCATGATCAGGAAGAGTAACGTAAAAAGCCATGTCAGTAGTACTCTTTGCGCCAGGGACATTCTCATTTAAACAGCTTTGAGAGGAAGTCTTTCACTGTCAGCAACAACCTAACAAAACAAAAGAGGGGAAGAAGGCATCAGAAGATGTCACTGCACAACCATGAGGCATATTCCTTCAAGGAGACTAATTTCTTGTTCTTGCTTTCCCCCCTCTTCTAACCTCACCTACATACCCTTTCCTAGCACTTCTTTTGTAACTACCATCCTCAGTGAAGCACTCCGTTTTGGTCCTGCCCACCATTCAATTCAAGTGCTGTCAGGCAGCTGTGTAAACAGCCTTAACCTAAATTTGTTCTGTGAAACAAATTATGCTTTAATCCTAAACTAGCTGTCAGAGTAATTTAGGGATTTTGTATGCTAAAAATATATTTAGATCCATTTTCTTCCAGTACTGAGGCACTCATGGTTAACACTTGAAAATTCTCTCTCTATAACAAAATAACCACAGTAAAACATAAACCAACTAACAAGCACAAGTAACAAACCATCTGGAAGATGCTGTAGTCTGCAGAGCTGCAGCTGAAATTGAGCCAGTAAGCACTACTACCGCTTTCTGTCAAGCAGCAATCTTAAAACTACTAAAAGCTATGGATAATGTTTGCTTTCTGGCAGGTATCTAAAGTACACAGACACTGGATGACAGGAACACTATTTAGGTTTATTGCCTTGGTAGTATATTTAAATTTCTATGTAGTCATGGCAAAAGAAAAACAAGGACAAGTGCATCTGCCACTACAGTCATAAAAGTTAGTTTTTGTATTCGTAACTGAAAGGCTTTTACCACTGCATCTGTCAGAAGCCTTTCACTGCAAGTGTAAAAAGCAGGGGTGAGAAGAACTATGATCTTCCTTACGATTTCATGCCACAAAGATGGATAATTAATATATACCAGTGAAATGGTGCTGAAATGGATTTCTTAGTTATTTAAAAAAAATGAGATTTTTCAAAATTTGATAATTCCCTTTAGAACGCTGATATTCTTTCACTTGAAATAAGAAACTGAGCTTTGATTTGTTCCAGATTACAAAAATATTTAAGTTACTGAAAGTGAGATGATGTGTTCTGAGGCATCTAATCCTCACCACCAGATGCCACAAGGGAAGGACAAGACCTGCTTTCCCTCTGTCTCCTCAGAGCCCCCGGCCACAAGCTGCTGCTGCTTTCTTCTGTGTTACTGATGCTCACAAGATGACCCGATTAAGCCTATTAAACTCACTGAACAAGCAGAAATCTATTAGCACCTTTTTCTTTTTAACTGGGTTAGGTTTTTGTCAGATTAGCAAATTGAACTAACTTTGTGCTCAGATAAGCATCGGAACCAGAAGGAGGGAAGTAAAAGCTGCTGGCTTAACAGGTCAGGAGATGACCTGCTACATTAGAGCTAGGGGATGACAATTCTGTACATCACTAAAATAATCCTGCAATTTAAATCTGTGTCTTCTGATAGACCTACTTTTTTGTTCAGTCTGGGTTTGACATTTCAATGGATTTGATTTAGTGGATAGTAGTGGGATTTCTCTAAATTGGAGTTACTGTCAGTGCATGCCCTCCCTTGTGTTAGGGCTGACACTTGTGTGAACCAGAGCAGGCCAGGTCCTTGAGCTGAACCTGTTTAAAAAAAAAAAAAAAGTTTAAAATAGGACTTCTGTAGTTTGCTTTTTGCTGTCTCAGTTCTGCTCGGATCACCAAAGGGTCTGGCAAAAGCCAGTTACTGGCAGGGTGGAACCAAGACCCCCTCCTTAAGGAAGGGGTGAAGCTTAGCAGTGACACTAATGTAAGAGTTAATTGCTAAGTAGGCAAAAAATTGGAGGAAGTTTAGATAGTATTGCTCTTTTCTTGTTACAGAAACACACCTAAACCAGCTGGCAGGTGCAGAGGATTACAGAACAATTACTATGACCTGCCTGAAGTATTTCCAGTATTTTGAAAACATTCCCAATATTCTCAAGTGCAAGTCTGTAGCTAAAGTGAAGAGAGTAGTGATCTGAATCGAAGTTTCAACATTCCTTTCATGAGAACGTTTTTGAAAACTAGGTCTAGAAATCGATGCGACAGATACTACAAGAAAGAGAATCTCTTATTAGCAAACTGGAGAAAGCGGAAACCAACGAAACAGACTGGAAACTTGGGCCTAAAAGGAAAAAAGGAATTCAACACTGTTAGAAGTATCAGGTTATCAGATACTCAAAGAAGGTGCTATCAACTGTCTCTGGAGAAAATAGAAAGCTACTGAAGATGTATTAGATAGGGCTACTCAGTTTGAAGGTTGCTCACTTGATGGAAAGACTTTCAGTTTTCCTAAGTGTTCAGAACCTCTTTGTAACAATTTTAAAAAGCACAGGCAGAAAACTCAGCATAGGACATTATGCTGCCTTTCTTTGACCTAATTAAGGGATGTAACTGCAAGACTGGGCAGGACTGTGAGGCTCCATTCAATTTTAGAGGCTTTTTTGGATGAAAACTCAAAAAAATCCAGCTGTACTTTTGAGATCCTATAGTTCAAGTAAAGGAAGCTACCAAATTCTAAAGACTGAAAGCTGGGGATACAGCTGACATAATGATGAAGGGTTTGATTACATGGAGCATTTGACCATCTCTCATTAGGAAAGAAAGGAGATTATTGGCAGATTCTCAGCTAGAGGCCAGCTATCACAAGAAGATGGTTAACACTGGAAAAAGGATGCAGATACAAGCTAGTACAAGCCTGAACTAGCTCTTCTGTGAAAACACTGAAGGACTGTCAAAGGCGTAAAAATAAAAAAAGCTCCTGACTCCTTTTAGGACTCATATAATTAGTAGGAAGTGAAAATTTTCAGTAATGAGAAACACTATCTAAGTAGCATTACTGACCTTGGTGGGATGATCTACATAATTGAAGTATTATGATAGCTAATTATATCCTGTTTAGAAGGAAAAAAATAAAGAGGAGGGAAACCTACACATAATATAGATCTTTAAATTTAAATTTATAACTTGAACATTGCCTAACAAAGTTTAGAAAATGATATTATACTGAAACCAAATTAAATAGAACTCTAGCTTGATCAAATGACATTTTAAAGCCGATTCAGTAGGTATGAGTAATTTAACGCCTAGAAAGAAATATTCCAGTAGCCCCTTTTTAAAATCACATTTAAACTAGTCTGATATGAACACAAGTTAGGTATTCACAAGTTCTCCTTGCAATTGGTGCACTTTTAGTTCAGGTAGTCCATGTAGATTTAAAAGCGTAAATAAAGTCAAACTACAACATCCCCTTAACTGGGGTGCTTGTTTTTCTCTTCTCCAGCGAAACAGAGTCTCCCGAGTGCTGAACTTGGCTGAAAAAAATAAATTCAGAAACTATTCAGAGGAACAGAACGAGGAAACCGGCAAACCAGCCGCGGGTGCCGGGCTGAGCAAAGCCTGCGACAGCAATTTAACAGCCTCTCGCGGTCCCCCGAAGAAGACTGCCTCCAGCACAGGCCCGATCCAGCCTCGGCCGGCACGGTCGCTACCCCCGACCACCTCCGCCCGGCGCGCCCCCCTAGGATCGCCTAGCGCTCTCTGCCCCGGGCCGACC
>NW_009203609.1:3832-4200 GCF_000690835.1 Fulmarus glacialis | reverse complement strand
TATATATTAATTTATATACATGTATAAAAAAAATATATTTAATATTCCTCCATATATACGGGGAATATATACTCCCTGCTTCCCCGATCGAGACGGGATCACCCCGCAATAAAGGCGGATGCCCAGCAAAGCAAGAAGCCACCAGCATCGGGTGTTTCCAAGCGATAATATTCCCAGTTTTTCCCCATCGCCCAGCAAGAAACGACACCCGGCAAAGCACGAACCCCAGCCACGCGCCGACGGTTGGTCGCCGAGACAGGTTTCACCCCAAAAAACTCTTTCCTCGCCCTTCAGCGGCGATGTGCAATGCGGTTTTTAATTTGATTTGACTTTTTTTTTTTTTTTTTTGTTTTTTGTAATTTTTTTTT
>NW_009203609.1:708-3791 GCF_000690835.1 Fulmarus glacialis | reverse complement strand
TGGAAAGGGAGCAAAAACGTAGGTGGTACCCAGGACCAGGAGGTAATGCTCCGGCTCCGCATCCCATCAAGCAGCAAGATGCTCGCGGGACGCGCTCGGAGCATCCTCTCCCTTCTTGCTCGTTTTGGTTTTGGCGCTTCATCGCCCTCCCGCACCCTCCATCGCACCCAACCCCACGGCAAAAATCCCCCCGTTTCCACTAAACGGCACAAAAACACCCCGGGTCGCGCAGCCCTTAACTTAGAAAAAACCCAGCGGCTGCAATTAATGCAATTATTTGAATTTTTTTGCAATATCCATCAATTTTTCCACCTCTGGGGCTCAACTCGCTGTTGTCTGATTTCTGCCCCAAATTTGGTACGAGTTTGGAGCCAAACCCACTTAATTATTTGCAGGCAAAAGGGGTTTTAACCTTTCATGACGCTCGCAAGGTCCCACGCTCGGGACACAAAAACCCCATTGAAAAACGTTTTATTTAAAACCTGGTTTCATCAGAAAATCAGATTTTGCAGAAAACCTCTATTTTTAATGAAAACCATCGACAGGCACCAGGCGCGAATGGGAATTACGAACCTCGGGATTCCAACGTGCCCAGAAACTCATTTTCGGATGAGACGGGAATGACCAGCTCGGCAGCCCGGGATGTTTCACGCTTGCAGAGAGAGGAGCCTTTCGGATGGTTTTTGGGAATTTTAATGCTAAAAGTGAGATTGCAGCTGCTGGGATCTTGAATTTGGGTGCCCTGCAAGGGTCTTTGCTAATTAGGGTGCCCTGCAAGGACCACTGCTAATTTGAGTACCCTCCTGGGGTCTGTAATTTGGGTGCCCCCAGAGCATCTTTGCTAATTCGGGTGCCCTGCAAGGGTCTTTGCTAATTAGGGGGCTCTACAAGGATCATTGCTAATTTGGGTGCCCTGGTGGGGTCTTTAATTGAGCTGCCCTGCATGGACCTTGGCTGATCTGGGTGCCATCCCACGGTCTTTGCTAATTTGGGTGCCCTGCTGGGGTCTGTAATTTGGGTGCCCCCAGACCATCTTTGCTAATTCGGGTGCCCTGCAAGGGTCTTTGCTAATTAGGGGGCTCTACAAGGATCATTGCTAATTTGGGTGCCCTGGTCATCTTTGCTAATTTGGGTGCCCTGCAAGGGTCTTTGCTAATTAGGGGGCTCTACAAGGATCATTGCTAATTTGGGTGCCCTGGTGGGGTCTTTAATTGAGCTGCCCTGCATGGACCTTGGCTGATCTGGGTGCCATCCCATGGTCTCTGCTAATTTGGGTGCCCTGCTGGGGTCTGTAATTTGGGTGCCCCCAGACCATCTTTGCTAATTCGGGTGCCCTGCAAGGGTCTTTGCTAATTAGGGGGCTCTACAAGGATCATTGCTAATTTGGGTGCCCTGGTGGGGTCTCTCATTTGGGTGCCCCGTGAGCATCTTCGCTAATTTGGGTGCCCTGCAAAGATCTTTCCTAATTTGGGTGCCCCGTCAGGATCTTTTGCTAATTTGGGTGCCCTGCTCGAGTCTTTAATTGGGGTGCCCTCTGAGCATCTTTGACAATTAGGGTGCCCTGCAAGGGTCTTTGTGCTCTGGGTGCCATCCCACAGTCTTTGCCAATTTAGGTGCCACACCAGGGTCCTTGCTAATTTGGGTGCCCTGCTGGGCTCTGGAATTTGGGTGCCCTGCAAGCATCTTTGCTAATTTGGGTACCATCCCACGGTCTTTGCTAATTTGGATGCCACACCAGGGTCTTTGCTAATTAGGGTGCCCTGCAAGGATCTTTGCTGATGATTTGGGTGCCATCCCATGGTCTTTGCTAATTTGGGTGCCCTGCTGGGGTCTGTAATTTGGGTGCCCCCAGACCATCTTTGCTAATTTGGGTGCCCTGCAAGGGTCTTTGCTAATTAGGGGGCTCTACAAGGATCATTGCTAATTTGGGTGCCCTGGTGGGGTCTTTAATTGAGCTGCCCTGCATGGACCTTGGCTGATCTGGGTGCCATCCCACGGTCTTTGCTAATTTGGGTGCCCTGCTGGGGTCTGTAATTTGGGTGCCCTGAGAGCATCTTTGCTAATTTGGGTACTGTCCCACGGTCTTTGCTAATTTGGATGCCATGCTAGGGTATTTGCTAATTAGGGTGCCCCATCAGGATCTTTTGCTAATTTGGGTGCCCTGCTGGGGTCTGTAATTTGGGTGCCCTGAGAGCATCTTTGCTAATTTGGGTACTGTCCCACGGTCTTTGCTAATTTGGATGCCACACCAGGGTCTTTGCTAATTAGGGTGCCCTGCAAGGATCTTTGCTTGATTTGGGTACCATCCCACGGTCTTTGCTAATTTGGATGCCACACCAGGGTCTTTGCTAATTAGGGTGCCCTGCAAGGATCTTTGCTTGATTTGGGTACCATCCCACGGTCTTTGCTAATTTGGATGCCACACCAGGGTCTTTGCTAATTAGGGTGCCCTGCAAGGATCTTTGCTTGATTTGGGTACCATCCCACGGTCTTTGCTAATTTGGATGCCACACCAGGGTCTTTGCTAATTAGGGTGCCCTGCAAGGATCTTTGCTTGATTTGGGTACCATCCCACGGTCTTTGCTAATTTGGATGCCACACCAGGGTCTTTGCTAATTAGGGTGCCCTGCAAGGATCTTTGCTTGATTTGGGTACCATCCCACGGTCTTTGCTAATTTGGATGCCACACCAGGGTCTTTGCTAATTAGGGTGCCCTGCAAGGATCTTTGCTTGATTTGGGTACCATCCCACGGTCTTTGCTAATTTGGATGCCACACCAGGGTCTTTGCTAATTAGGGTGCCCTGCAAGGATCTTTGCTTGATTTGGGTACCATCCCACGGTCTTTGCTAATTTGGGTGCCCTGCTGGGGTCTGCAATTTGGGTGCCCTGCATGGATCTTTGCTCATTAAGGTGCCTTGCGAGCATCTCTGCTAATTTAGGTCGCGAGCAGCGCCGCAAACCTTCAGCATGCAAAAAGATGCGACATCCACCCCTGCCTCGGTCCTAAACCCTCCGCACGGCGCTGGTCAGGATGCCGGCTGCATCCATCCCTCGACCGCGGGCATTTTGGGGTGCCGGTGGT
>NW_009203609.1:0-419 GCF_000690835.1 Fulmarus glacialis | reverse complement strand
AAAAAAAAAAAAAAAAAAAGGGTAATGGCCATCAGGCCAGCAATAAACCAAAATTAATGGTCCGTGGGAAGAAATCATGTCCACTTAATACCAGCTTTGAAACTCTAATAGAATAATGTAAGACCGAGGGGGTTTTGCTGTATACGGGGGTCGCTTACGCCGTCCATCACGCGCGGAGCTGGGCGCGCTCTGCCCGAGCCCCCCGTCGCCCTCCGGAGCGGGAATATTTCAGGAGGTGAGAGGAGAGAGCAAAAGCATCCTTCCACCGCCCGGGAACGCGGCGGGCAAGCAGGAGGAGGGAGGGATAACTCCCGCGGGAGGCGAGGGGGGAAGAGCCGCCAGCATCCCGCGGGATCCGGGCGCCTTTCCGCTGGTCCGGCCTCTGGCAGAGCCGCTCGGAGGGGGCCGGAGGGGGGGGG
>NW_009203608.1:0-896 GCF_000690835.1 Fulmarus glacialis | reverse complement strand
TGAACTCCGTCTGTCCCCAGCAGGCCCTGGGGACAGACAGATACCTGTCTACTTCAGGACACCTAGATGTAAGGTTACACTGAAAG
Organism: Fulmarus glacialis; assembly: GCF_000690835.1. NCBI lineage: Eukaryota > Metazoa > Chordata > Aves > Procellariiformes > Procellariidae > Fulmarus > Fulmarus glacialis. The sequence continues at coordinate 810 of NW_009203608.1, read as the reverse complement.
GTAAATGCCTAAATTTTCATTTTGGTCATTGAAAATTTAATCAGAACAGTCAATGGTATCTGAATTAAGTCACTCAGCTGACTAGATTAAGGTTTCTCTTTAAGGGTGAGATGAATAACTCTATGCTTCATTGAGAATAACTGGAGCTTAAACACTAGTTGAGACACAGGCTACTACATTTTAAACGCTTGATTCTAGCAGTCTGATTTGAGGGCTGATTCCCTGTACCCCAAAATGTCTAATGTGCAGATTTTTGATTCATTTAAACGTCTAATGCCACTAGAGACACTCTAGGGTATCTTGCTCGGCCTTCAGCTGTGACTCCAGCCTTGTCTCCTGCCAAGAAGCCCATCCCTAATTACTTTTTTCCCATTGGTCCCAGTTCAGCTAAATCCATATCCGAATTTGATATTTCTGACAGAGCTACTGTGCCTAAGCTTTTGTCCTGGTTTTGGCTGGGATAGAGTTAATTTTCTTCCTAGGAGCTGGTATAGTGCTGTGTTTTGGGTTTAGTATGAGAATAGTGTTGATAACACACTGATATTTTAGTTGTTGCTGAGCAGTGCTTACACAGAGTCAAGGCCTTTTCAGCTTCTCTTGCTCTACCAACTGAGAAGAAGGCGGGATATGCACAAGAAGCTGGGAGGGGGCACAGCCAGGACAGCTGACCCAAACTGGCTAAAGGGATATTGCATATCATATGACATCATGCTCATTATATAAACTGGGGCAAAGCTGGCCAGGGGCCGCTGCTCGGAGACAGGCTGGGCATCGTTTGGCAGGTGGTGAGTAATTGCATCGTGCATCACT
>NW_009203607.1:36407-38681 GCF_000690835.1 Fulmarus glacialis | reverse complement strand
CTTATGGGTCTCTTCCAACTCGAGATATTTTGTCATTCTATGATTCTAAGTGTTCAGAAGGCTTACATTAGTCTGTAGAAACAAGTGCTGTGGAGCGATAGTGTTTTACTGTAGAGATTATAAATTGATAAAACCTGGCTTCTCAGGATTCCCAAACATTTGAAAGCTTTTAGAGCATTGCCTGTTCTGTCTGTTGGAGAAATTGGAACACTGGAGCATGGATTTTTATGCAGAATAAGCAAATGCAAGCAAGCAATTTACCCTTTCTTGTTTTGGGGTGGGTTTTGTCTACAGTAGGTTATTTTTTTTTTTTTTTTTTTACTTTTCTTTGCTATTTTAATAGATGCAATGGACCCACTCTTATCTGGGCTAAATATCCAGCAGCAAAATCATCCATCTGGATCTTTAGCTCCCCAGCTCCATTCAATGCAGTCAGTTCCTGTAAACAGGCAGATGAACTCAGCCAACTTTCAGCAGCTACAGCAGCAGACGCAGTTGCAGACACGTCCTCCCCAGCCACATCAGCAGCCACAGCAGGGTATTCGACCTTCATTTACTTCACCAGCACAGGTTCCAGTTCCCCCTGGCTGGAACCAGCTTCCTTCTGGAGCACTTCAGCCTCCTCCAACCCAGGGAGCATTGGGTACATTGACAGTAAACCAGGGTTGGAAAAAGGCCCCGTTGCCTGGACAAATGCAGCAACAACTTCAAGCAAGACCGTCTCTAGCAACAGTACAAACTCCTACTCATCCTCCACCTCCATATCCTTTTGGAAGCCAGCAAGCTTCCCAGGCTCACTCAAACTTTCCCCAAATGAGCAATCCTGGCCAGTTCACTGCTCCTCAAATGAAAAGTCTTCAGGGAGGGCCCTCACGGGTTCCTACGCCACTACAACAACCCCACCTGACCAACAAGTCTCCTGCTTCCTCTCCCTCCTCCTTCCAGCAGGGATCTCCTGCATCATCTCCAACAGTTAACCAGACGCAGCAGCAGATGGGACCAAGGCCTCCCCAGAGTAGCACGCTTCCCCAGGGATTTCAGCAGCCTGTCAGTTCTCCTAGTCGTAATCCTATGGTGCAACAGGGGAATGTACCCCCCAACTTCATGGTGATGCAGCAGCAAAACCAAGGTCCACAAGGTTTACACCCTGGTTTAGGAGGTAAGAAGTGCTGAGACCTTCTTTTATTTTAAAAAGAAAAGAAACATAAAATGGCTAAAACTAATGTTGCTGTTAGTAAGGGTAGACTCTGGGCCACTGCAGAAAGAAATTGCTGATTGCAGTTGCTGGTTATGCCTGCCAGTCGTCCTCTTGACAGTTCTTCTGTTGCCTTTAAGCAAGTTCAGGATATTCAGAGATGGTGTGGGGTTTTTGTTTTGGTTTGGGGTTGTTCTTTTGAGGCGGGGGGGTGGTTTTGGAGAATGAGAGAGAGTGTAATAAGAACAAATGAACATTTTCTTTCTCTCTTCAGCTTCCTCTGTCACTGTTTACATTTTCTACTACAGAAGTGAGGCATTATTGTGCATCTTCCTTTCTAAGTTGTGGATGTCTCTTCTTGACCCTGTCTTTATTTGTCATCAGTTTCTTCCCATATAAAAGAGGAAAGAGCTATTATTGCCATGCTGTTGTATTCCCTATTCTAAAATTAAGAGGTCAAGGGATGTTTTAACTTCCTCTTTGGCTGTGTTGTCTTTAGTTTTCTCCTTGGACCTCCGCACTCACATCTTTTACTTACTACTCCTAGAATTCTTCTCTAACAGTGAAGGAATTTCATTTGTCAATCCCAAGATCTCTTTTGTGTCCTTGGTGGTTTTTTCCCCTTGAGCCTTTTATAGTTTTGTGCCAGATTTGTAGCACTTCTCTCTGCTCACCCATTTGTTCATCTTTCTCTTGAATGGCTGCTCTCAGATACCCATCCACAAACTCTTGCTTAAGCCTTTGAAATATTTTCTTTCTGTACTTAAAAAATATGAGCCATACTCTTTGTCCACCTCTGCACGTGTGTATATATATATATTCTAGTTTCTTGCATTCTCACATTGTATGTCTGAAATCTGTCCAAAAAGCTGTAAGGAATACCCGTTTCTTGGTCTGCTGATCTGGACAAGCTTCTTATTTTCACTGTTTGTACCGTGGGTCTCATTTGAATTCAGATGAATTTGATTCAGATGATTTGTCTCAGTTTCAAGGTTCTCCTCTTCCAGACTGTTCTTAGGATCTGCTAGTGCCCTATACTTGGTATATCTTATCTTGTCTCCATCTGGAAGCATTATTTA
>NW_009203607.1:7595-36378 GCF_000690835.1 Fulmarus glacialis | reverse complement strand
GTTTTGCCTCACCAGTCATATGTCGCCATCAGGAATCATTTCCTCTAGGTAGCATAGCCATGACCTCTAGATAGTATGCCCTCTGTATTCTCCTTCCTTTCTAAGTAAACCTACTACAAACAAAACCCTTTTTTTTTTTTTTTGAGTGAAAAATAACACCCCAAGTAAACTATCAAAATACGTTATTTGGACTCACTGTAGACCTTATTGCTAAAATCAGTAATCCTGCTGTGAGCTGTATTTTCAGCTGATTTAAAAAGACAGGGGTCTGTTGGTTTCAGCAAAGCTGTGTTGCTTCCAACTGCTGAGATTTTTGCCTGGCTTCTGTGCATGCTCATTCCTTGCTGCAATTCATATGTTAATTAAGTTGTAATTATGGATCTTTCCATTTTTAAGCCATCTTGCATTATGTTAACTAAGATATAATTACAGATTTTTCAATTTTTAAGCCATCTTGCATTTAAAGGTATGGTGTAAATGAATACATTCAAATGCTTTCCATTTCACCTACTTAATTTAGCAAATCAGAACCTATATTAGATTTGGAATCGGCCAAGTTAACACTTTTTTCTCAGTTCAAGCATTCCTACATGCAAAACTTTCCTAAAAGCTTAGCAGAACTAAAACTAGAGTCCAGTGATGTGTTGTTTCAAGAAGCGTATGTTCCGTATTTGCAGATGTGTCTTACTGTTTGACCTGTAAACTTGCTTATCTTGAAATATTAATTACAAACCTAAGACTAGATTAATTAACACAAGCAATACAGTTAAGTGTGCAAGCTCTATCTGTAGAAGGAACCAAAGTCAAATTCTGGCTGTGTATCGTGGGTCAGAAAAATAAGGGAGGGCACGGTTGCTTCTAGGTCTGTGGCATCGTGTATTTGACAGTGAGTTAAAAAGAAGTGGGTTCTGTTAAATCCGTTTATACTGCTGCCCACGTTGGTAAATAGAGGGAAGGTTTTGCTCTCTGTCACAGGGCAGCAGTGATTTTTTGATTATGTCAAAGTGTGGACGTTGTGCCTGATAGGGGCCTAATAGAATTATTTGCTCCTGCAGTAGGAATGGCAGGGTTACTTGAATGAGCAGCCGTTCTGGACTCTGGACATGCTGTCTCATGAGGTTACCCAGCCCACTCTGGATTGAGAAATTATTCTGAGTGCACGTACACACAGCAGCAGTGCAAAGGAGTGCCAAGGAGTGTGTACCTGGTGTGTTACGGTGAGAGTTGTTGAGAGGAGCACATCACAGTAACAAAAATGCAAGTTATTTGTGTTTCCTTACATGGAGTAAGTTAAGGGCCTGATTGGAGTTGAGATGCAGTAGAGAAGAAAACAAACTATATTACTTTAATTTCTAGTTTCTAAAAAGTCAAACATGGACTTTTCGCCTTCTCTGTGGGGTAAGTTTTGTACTTAAATTACAGTTTGAACTGAGTCATAGTAGCTTGTTAGGCAGAATTATTGCACAGATAAGAACTATAAATGTCCTCAGTGGGTTTCGTATATTGGCAAAAAGCACTTTCTGCCTAAACCTGTAATGTGACAGTACAGACTCAAAGGTATTCTTCCTATCATACTCCAATTATAGATTTTTCTCTTTTTTTTTCCTTCCTGTTTTCCATACTTACTAATAAGAAAATTCTTGTGTTCAGGTTTTTTATGCCCAAGCGCCTCCCCCCGGGGTTCCCTGCAGGCCAGGCTAACCAGAACTTCTTGCAAGGTCAGGTGCCTTCCACAGCTCCAGGAACACCGGTGAACAGTGGAGCGCCGCAGCTGCAAACTAGCCAAAACGTGCAGCACACAGGTCTGTTTGGAATGTGGTGTTCCTCAGTTTTTTTCTTTTTTGTAGAAAATTACATGTTTACTTGTGTAACACAGATACCAGAACATTAAACTCTTGTCACTAATAGGGAGTTAGCTAGCTGGGGCTGCAGGGGCATTCTGTGTGTATTGCTAAATGAGGAAAAGAAAAGCAGGAGGCTGCTCATGTTTTTCAAACAACCCAGCTATTACTGATTAGGACTGTGGTACTAGGATCCAGAAGTATCTGTTAAGAAATTGGATGGAAGTAGCACTGAAATTTGGAGGCTAGGGGTAATAAAGATTGAACACAAAAGGAATTGCTTGTCCAGAAAAAAAAAAAAAGAGTGTTATTATCTTAGAAGCAGAACAACAAAATAATCTTGTTCTGCTTTGAAAAGATTATTAGTTCCTTTGAAAGCTTTGGAAGTCTACTTACAGTCAGTCCTATAAAAATTAAATCTTTAGTTCACAAGTGTCTCCACTTAACAATTTGATTATTAGTCTTTTGTCTGGATTATGGATACCCTGATAATGTCATTTCATCAGTACTCCATGTGTATTTATTTTTTAACCCATTATAAAATAACCTCAAGGTTTGAAGCTTATTTTGGTTAGGAATTATTCTGTTGAGTTAGGTGATATTATGGAAGATTTTCAACTGATCAACAGATAGCAGAAATTTAATTTCAGTTGTTATGTCTTCTGCAGTGGGGTACACGGAAAGTACCAGTCTAAGAGTTTATTTTGAGAAGTATGGTGTTCTGTTTTGACAACTAACATGTATCTGTAGCATCAAACATTGCATCACAGGACTGCAAATATGTCCGATATTCCAGTTCATTGGAAAAGAGAGGAAAAGAATTTTGGAGTACTTACTCAACGTCAGAAGTTGTGAAAATTCTTATACCACTCCAATCAGTCTCTTACTGGCTATTTTTATTTTTGTTAAGGTGGCCAAGGATCTGGACCTCCTCAAAATCAGATGCAAGCACCACATGGCCCACCAAATATGATGCAGACCAATCTAATGGGGCTTCATGGAAATATGAACAACCAGCAGGCTGGTGCTAGTGGGGTGCCACAAGTTAACATGGGTAACGTACAGGGACAGTCTCAGCAAGGACCACAGTCTCAGCTTATGGGAATGCATCAGCAAATTGTATCCTCTCAAGGACAGATGGTAAACATTCAGGCTCAGGGATCGCTGAACCCTCAAAACCAGATGATACTTTCTCGAACTCAGCTCATGCCACAAGGCCAAATGATGGTGACATCACAAAACCAAAATCTTGGTCCTTCTCCCCAAAGGATGACCCCACCCAAACAGATGATTCCCCAGCAGGGACAACAGATGATGAGTACACACAATCAGATGATGGGACCTCAAGGCCAGGTCTTGTTACAGCAAAACTCGATGATGGAACAGATGATGACCACTCAGATGCAAGGAAATAAACAGCCTTTTAATACTCAAAACCAGTCCAATGTTATGACGGGGCCAGCTCAACTGATGAGAGGACCAACCCCAAACATGCAAGGAAACATGGTGCAATTCACTGGGCAGATGATGGCACAGCAAGGCCCTGTGAATGGTAATCCTTCTCAGGTTATGGGAATTCAAGGGCAAGTTTTAAGACCCACTGGACCTGGTCCTCACATATCTCAGCAACTTGGGGATACTACTCCAACAAATAATGATGTGAACTTGACACAGATGTTACCTGATGTTCCTGTGCAGCAGCCAAACATGGTGCCTTCTCATATGCAAGCAATGCAAGGAAACAACAATGCTTCAGGGAGTCATTTCTCTGGCCATGGGCTGCCTTTCAATACGGGGTTTAGTGGAACGCCAAATGGGAATCAGATTTCCTGTGGGCAGAATCCTGTTTTTCCTGTAAATAAAGATGTTACGCTCACAAGTCCGCTCTTGGTTAACCTTCTACAAAGCGATATATCAGCAGGACACTTTGGTGTGAACAACAAACAAAATAATCAGAATGCCAACAAGCCGAAGAAGAAGAAGCCTCCAAGGAAGAAGAAAAATAATCAACAACTAGAACAAACAACGTAGGTTTAATATTACATTGTTTTTATACAGGGCATGGGGAAGCTCCACAGGCAACTTGTTGATATTTTTTCAGCAAGTATGGGGTGAGAAAGGACCTGTATTATTTTATATTCTAGTAATTTCTCTCAAGAGTTGAATGATCACTCACTGGCAAGTCTGCCACTGTAAAGTTCCTTCAAGATTAAAAAAAGCCCATGCAAACATCCCAGCTTGGTTATAAACCCAACTATAACAGCACCATTCCTTACATTTACTGGGTAAAGGAAGTGTAGAATGTGGCACGTGGTGCCACAGCCCTTGGAAGAGGAGGCTGCCTTTTTTAAGCAGTCTGACAGCCACGGTCAAAGGTTGGGAAGTACTTTCAGAAGAATTAGAACATATAACATATAACATGTGCAGCAGAGAATTTTGGGGGGTTGTTTCCTGAATTATATGTGTATCTTGGCATGTTTCTGCCTGGAATTGAGCTGGACTTCTCTCGTAGTTGAAGCTGCAACTAGAATTTAGAGGGAGGAGTCTGGTACTTTCTGGGTATGAGGATAACAAGCCCAAGCAGTGCTGGTCTTCCTGGCCTAGGAGAGATTAGGAAGGGAAAAAACCCACAAGTCTTGAGAGGGAAGAGGCAAATGGATAATATTGAGAGAGAATGGATGAATATATCTGTTTAGTGGAAATACGAGATTGCTGAATCTCTTCATTCCTCTTTGGCCAGCATATTCTTCACTGGCCAGGTGTCCTGTAACCTTTTGCTGTTGATAGTCTACTAATATCAGCACAGGGTGGTAGACTACTGGTGCTGTACCATTACTCAACTAAAATGGTAAAGGCAGGTATGCTATGTCTAATTATTCTAATGGTGCAGATGAGCCACAGGGGCATTGACAGGAATCCACCTGATGAACTTCTGGGGATTGTTTCCAGTTTGCTTTAGAAAAAAATGGAAAAACTTTGCACAGAAAATTATATCTAGGAATATCCAAATTTCAAAGCTAAATTCTTAAACAAACAAAAAGGTAGCAATTAAGCTACCAGTGTGGCTCTGGTTCCACCAGTCCCACTCCTTTGAATAATCATTGTAAGTCTTTAACCTGAAGTTTATGCTACCTTTTCCAGAGACAGATGTCCAGTTCAGTGCAAAGAGTGGATGGCATTCAGGTACTAAGCGACTGTTCAGTACATTTTTTCCCTTGGTTATTCAGCACGTAGCCCCAGCCTGTATTTTCTGCACAATGTCAAGATTCCTTTGTGAAGATGGAATTAATTTTCTCATGGACATTTTAATTCTGGACTGAAACGACTCGCATCATCTATAGCAAGTGATCTTTTATGATAATCATTAATTGGCTTAACTAGTACTAAAATAAAATGCAGGAGCTGTTAGGTGTATTTTACAGGTGCAGAAATGCTGAATAGCGAAGGTAAAGCAAAGCATGCTAATTTAATAGGTCTTGAAAAAAGTCCTTCCAATACGTGCTATATAATTATATATGGTCATGGTATGGCCTGTCAGCTCAACACTGCTGCAAAACAGGCCATGTGATTTCAGATTAAATCTGAAGGAGTACACAGTCTTTGGCCACCTGTGAAAACCTGGTTAAAGTAACTCAGCTGGAACCCAGTGGCCAACCTGTGGGTAGGCTGCAACATCGGGGTACTTGGGAACCGTAACTGAGATACCAGCTCGTCTCTGGCAGTTCCTAACTCGTTATGCCTCATCAGCTTCTGAAATGCATAGAACAGGGCTCCTTCATGCCCAGGTGGGTGGTTGCGGACAGCCACGATCCGTCCTGCTGCAGTGCTGCCGCAAGGAGTAGGGCAGGCCTGTAGGGCAGGCCATAGGCGACGGTGTGCCGAGCTTTCTAGCTTTGATAGTCTTTGACTACATGGAAGGGAGGTATATGAGGGCACATAGGTGTCTGCATTTTGCCATTCCAGAAATTTTAAGTGCAAGTAATTTGGCAAGAGTGGGTTGTAACAGTATATTGCACAAGGTAGTGTCATGTGGTCTAGTTTTAAAGAATAGTAGCAGCATAATGGTAGAACGTGCATCTTCCTGCTTTTGATACATTAGATCCTGCAGAGAGCCTCAAATAAATAGCAAGCAGGTATTTCCCTGTTTGTTGTTCACCTGACATTCAAAGCTATCCAGATGTCTTTCGAACAATAACAACATCTTATTTTTCTTTGTATCAAAAACGTTCATGTTGCATAGCAGCTACCCAACAGCAATTTGTATAGTACCGGTAGACACGGCTGATAATTTGCAGCAAAGTAAAATAGCAAACCTTGTGTAACTATTAGTCATCTGCATCTTTCGTGGAAAGTTGTGGGGGGTTTTTTTGCCCCAAATGAAAGACAAAAATGGCCTTATATTTCTAGGTAGGAAAGATCTGGTGCTATGTGTAAAAAAAAAAAAAAATAAAATGCTTCAATTCTAAATAGATTCCAGTAAAATAATAGCAACCACTACTGTAGCAAGCTGTCTTGCCATGGAAATGACAAAGGATTCAGAGGGAGCAGATGAGTTGGCACTCTCTTCTGAAAAGAAAATCCGTTAATCGTTACAGAAAAGCCTTGTTAGGATTTTGTTTTCATTGGTCTTACTGATGATCACCCAGCTTCAGTGTGGCCTGGGAGTATCAACAAACAGATATATAAAGCTCTCCTCTGAGCTTACAAAGCCCCACAAGACTATTTGCTTGTTAAAAAGTTTTCACAATGAAAGAAGCTTAAATTACAGCTTTTCTATTGAGCTATGACAACTCAAAAGAATTCCTAGCTCTTAAATAAGGCTTTTAATCAGATTTGGGTGTACTTAAAGGAAATACCACTTTGTACTTATTCTATCACTTAAATTTTCAGTGAATGTTCTGTTGGCATTGCTACCTGCAGAATGCTGTTTTGGCACCTGATATGGATTAGCATTTTGTTTCTTAATGGGCTATACATTAATCACTTTATCCTTGCAGGAGCATTAAGAAGGGAGCTATCCTTATAAATGTTTTTGAGATTATTCTCCGGAAAAGGAGGGCAACTGCAATGAAAGCTGGCTGTAATTCCTGCCTCATTCACTCTCGGCTTCCCTAGTATCATTAGGCAAGCTCAGCATTTTCCTGTCTTGGAATTGCTGATTCTTTAAAATCTGATTTGGATCACTTTCTTTTGCGTCAGATGCAAATAGGATGCTTTTCATCTTGGCTTCTTCTCTGTCATTCTTCCTTAGAAATTTTAGAGTTCAGAACAGCAAACCTCATATGGAAATGCAGCTTAATTTGATAAACACGCTAAAAATGATTCTAGTTTTTTTCTTAGAAATCATTTCTGAGATGTAATAATACAGTAACAAAAGTACCATTAGTAATATGGTTTGTAGACTGAGCCATATTGGAATGTAAATAGGATAAGTGAGCTTTTGAAAGAGTTTATTCAGCTGAGTCTAAAATAGTTTTAAGGGTTTGCTTAATTGAGCAACTCAGCATTGGAATGAAAACCAAGACATTTTGGAAAAGTAGGTTGTTTAAAAGTTATTGTGTCTGTTTTCTGAACCTGAAGACTGTAGGTAATGGGATGTAAACTGAGGAAAAAGATGCTAGATGAAATATGATTGTAGATAAAACGTGTTAGTTAATTGTATTAAATATATGCACAAACAAACAGTTGTTTAATGTTCCCCTCTGCACAGACCGTAAGCATCTTGTGTACTGGTAGAACAGAAGTAATACACTTGGTAAAATCACTGCTGCCATTCGGATTTGCAGTATCCAGTGTGAAGTGTGATGTGCAGATGGTGAACAGCACTGCAGGACAAAGAAGTTTTTCTCAACCACATTCAGAGAGCTTTGAACCGCAGGTCTGGAGGTGACAGTCCCCCTGTATACATGGGAAATGAAACTCATTTAGCATCAGAGGACGAGTGCCTTTCTGTAAAAGCAAAGTTGTTGCAGAGCCTTGTACTGTGTTGGCAGGGCTGGTTGTGCTTCCATCTGTACTGTAATTTTATTTTTGCACACCTTATTTCAACGTCTGCAGCCCTTTTTGGTTTTGTTTTTTGGGTTGGGTTTTTTTTGTCTTCCGGAGTTCTCTCTCCACTCTAACGAGGGATTTTGTATCTGAAGGTTGTGCTTGAGAATGCAGCTGGTGGAGCAAAGGGTTCACGTATGACAATCCATACTCTACCTAATGTGCAGCTGTTTGTTTTGTTTTGTTTTTACATCCAGAACAATAGGAAAGAAGAACGAATGTGGAATATTTGTCCTTCTCACACAAACTTCTCATCTTGCTTGTTGTTCATATTCAGAATTTGGGTTTTTTTGATGAGTGGTGGTTGCTAAATATGCCCAGTGAATTTCAGCTACATTCAAAATTCAAGTTATGTTTAAATTTTCCAGCAATTACAGTAGCAGGCTTTCCCACAATAACTGCTCTTCTTTGCTAGCAAACAAAACTCATGTCTGTTTTGCAAGGTTTGTACAGCTTGCCTGATTATACCCATCTGGCAGGAGGTGTTTTCTAAGAATCGATTTTGCACCACAATTGTTTTCTAGGTTAAACCTGTTTGTGCAGTGATGCTCTGCATCGGCTTTTTATCTAATGTTTAACTGTAGCATTTTTAATCTCCCACCATTATAAAGAGATCATAAATGGCAAAATTACAAATTTAAGATTGTATTCACAATTTTAGGCAGTTATTCCAGTTCACGTTTGCTGGCACATACATCAAAGGCTGCAGCTCCTCTGGGTGATTTTGCTGCCAGAATTTTTGTTCATTTGTGGCTGCTAATATAATGCTTCTGGGGCATGTGTATGCATTTTGCCAGTTTTCATCAGATTTATTGGTGGAGGCATGTAAGCCTACAACAACTTCATCACAAAAATTGGTGATGTGCTGGGTTAGACAAAAGGTTTAACTCCAAATGCTTTCCTTGGCAATACTTGCCTGCTCAGCAGCAGTGCTTGGGACGGTTCTGTGTTTGCCCCATTTCTTTCCTTTCTTCTCTCTTGGTTTATGTTCCCCCCAGTTTTGACCCACGAAAGTTCAGGGGCTTTCAAGTCACACGCTGCTTTTTGAATGTTGGTTAGGTAGGTACTAGGACATTAGGAGAGGCCTGGGTCTCTCCATGTCAGCTGTACAGATGCCACAAACTGTTACTCTCAAGTAAAATTAAATAAGATAGATCTCTCCACCTTTATATATTTCAAATTCTTATTTTGTTAAAATTTCTTTTTTCCTTGGCATTTCTGCATGATTCTGCCTCTCTTTGTTGTCAGTGGGCTTATTTTGATGTCTTTAATTTTAACTCAGAGTTTTTATTACATAGATCTCCCTACAGCCTTCACACATTCATGAAGCCAATAAGCAGTTAAGGTCTTCTACTCTTCATCTCTCTATCTTACGTCTTCTGACCATATATATTGATAGCTATAGAAACGTTGTTTTTTTCTAAGTCTGCAAAAACTGTCTTGATACAGTGGAAGTATTGGGCATTGAATCTGAATCATTTTAAATTGTCCTAGAGAGTCTCCTGGAGCATCAAGTACACCTGGAGATGGACTTGGGGGTACTGGTGGATGAAAAGCTGGACATGACCCGGCAATGTGCGCTCGCAGCCCAGAAGCCAACCGTATCCTGGGTGGCATCACAGGCAGCGTGGCCAGCAGGTCGAGGGAGGTGATTCTGCTCCTCTACTCCACTCTGGTGAGACCCCACCTGGAGCACTGCATCCAGCTCTGGGGTCCCCAGCACAAGACAGACATGGACTTGTTAGAGCGGGTCCAGAGGAGGCCACGAAGATGATCAGAGGGATGGAACACCTCTCCTATGAGGAAAGGCTGAGAGAGTTGGGGTTGTTCAGCCTGGAGAAGAGAAGGCTCTGGAGCCACCTTATAGCAGCCTTCCAGTACCTGAAGGGGGCCTACAAGAAAGCTGGAGAGGGACTTTTTACAAGGGCATGTAGTGATAGGACAAGGGGTGATGGGTTTAAACTGAAAAAGGGTAGATTTAGGTTAGTTATAAGGAAGCAATTCTTCACTATGAGGGTAGTGAGGCGCTGGAACAGGTTGCCCAGAGAAGCTGTGGATGCCCCATTCCTGGAGGTGTTCAAGGCCAGGTTGGACGGGGCTTTGAGCAACCTGGTCTAGTGGAAGGTGCCCCTGCCTGTGGCAAGGGGTTTGGAACTAGATGATCTTTAAGGCCCCTTCCAACCCAAACTGTTCTATGATCACTTACAGAGCCTCAGTATCCCACAAAGGTCTGTACTTTGGCGGGTGACTTGCAATGTCTGATACGTCAGTGCATTTTTGCTGTGATGTTAACAGAGGTCTCTGATACCCTGACCTAGTCACTTCTGGGTACAATACTGGAAGAAATGGTGCTACCATTAAAATAAATTTCTATGCATCTACCCATGACACTTACTTATCTATACAGATGTCACAGCAGTATTAGAGGGAAGCCTATTTAGCTTAAATATATATATCTATATCATTTGGAATATCCATTGGGATTCTCTTACTTATAAAACTCAGATTCAAGCTAGAAATAAAGGAAAGAAATGTTTAAGATCAACAAGAGCACCAGGCAACTTGTTTCCTTTTCGGTAGTATTTAAGACACGGGAGTGACTGTTGGCAGACCTGGCCTCTGTGTTCAAGTTTGTCGTGTTATACCAGAGGTAGTGGTGCATTTTAGTGAGTGGGCTGGAGGTCTGTGAAAAGTGCTAGGAATTAATTACTTGCATACTTAGTTATGGAAGCAGAAGTCAACACTGATGTGAGGGCTGGATCTTAATTGCAATTATTTTTCTTCCAGTTCTTCAGAACCACGTCCAGCTGGCCTGGAGGAGAGTGATCAGTCATCGACGTCTGGAGAACAAGGAATGAATTTAGATAATTCAGGCCCTAAACTTTCAGAGTTTGCAAGTAGGCCACCAGGTAGTAGGATTTTTCTGTGGATTATCTGAATGTAATAACTATAGGAGAGCTTTTAACTGATCTTTGTGACAGTTCTATTTTATTTGTGTTATCATACATTCAAGTCTAAAGCTTTTTTCCTTCGTAGTAACTAATTGGTACCATAGTTTAAGTGTTTTCTTTGAATTGGCGCAGAATGAAGAGGTGGCCGGATTCTCATGTATCATCCTGCAGGTATCATATTGAATACTGTAGAGTTACTCAGCAATAACATAATTGATAAAAATTTCTGTATTTCTAGCTGTATCACAGACTGATGCCTTAAAAATTTAACATTAACCAATAGCTAATTTTTCAGAATTAAGAAATAGAGGTTGCAGTCGGAATTGCCCTTTGCACGTAGGGAGGATTAAATCCACAGTCCGCAAAGGAATTTGTATTATAAGCCACACAGGTGGTTCTTAGCACCATTTTTGGTCAAGTAATACATGGCAGATTTTACTTTGTACACTAGAAAATGTCAGATCTGTAGCAGGTATGCTAGTCCATGTCCCACAGGGTCTGTCAAGCTCTTAAGTTTGTTTTAATTAGTATTTATTAGTGAAAGTCCAACTCTGCATTTGTAAGTGAAAGCAAGCCCATGGACAGTTGCAGAGACTTTTCAGGTGGCATGAATCTGGAGTAATAGCTAGTAGCTGATATGATATGCTAAGAGATCTTCAGTTCATTGTCATGCAAATCATTCATACATTAAGTAAAAATATTTTTAAGAGTTAAGTAAAAATCTTTATTTGTAAAGCCTGTTTCATTAATGTGGCTCTTGTATAAGATAAACAGGCTCCTGGCTATACTTTCTGTCTGATCCTGTTTGTTACAGAAGTTCTGCTTCCTCTGATCTTTGTTTGGTTTTAATGAATGTATCATCTGTTGTCTTAGGTTATCCATCTCAGACAGTGGAACAAAGACCACTTCAGCAGATGCCACCTCAACTCATGCCACATACACAGCAGCCACAGCAGCAGCAGCAGCCACAACCACCACCACAGCAAGCCCAGGCACCACCACAAACACCACAGCAGCAGCAGCAGCAGATGATGATGATGCTTATGATGCAGCAGGATCCCAAATCAGTCAGGCTTCCTGTACCACAAGGAGTTCACCCACCTAGAGGGCCTCTGAATCCAGATGCTCAACGAATGCCAATGCAGCAGAGTGGTAACATGCCAGTAATGGTTAACCTCCAAGGTCCTGGATCAGTGCCTCCATCTCCTGATAAACAAAGAATTTCCTTGCCAGGCAATCCTCCTCTGGGAAATAATGCAAGAAAGATGGTTTATCAAGATAATGTACAGAATCCTTCCAGCTCACCCCTCGGAGAGGTTTCATCAGTATCCTCTCTTCCAGAAGGAGGTGGAGCTGAAGGCCCTCCAGCATCAGGAGCTCAGAATAATTTGACGTCTCATTTAGTAGTTTCACAGAACCAATTAATGATGACGGGACCCAAACCTGGACCGTCCCCACTTTCAACTGCCCAAGGTGCAAGTCCCCAGCAGCAGTCTAATTCTTTGCCTAGTGCTCTTACACACCATTTTCCAAATGTTGCCACCCCATCACAAACTTCAAGGCCTAAAACCCCAAATAGAGCAAGCCCAAGGCCATACTATCCTCAGACTCCTAATAACCGTCCACCTAGCACAGAACCGTCAGAAATTAGCTTGTCTCCAGAAAGACTCAATGCTTCTATAGCTGGTCTGTTCCCTCCCCAGATTAATATTCCTTTACCTCCCAGGCCTAATCTCAACAGAGGATTTGATCAGCAGGGTCTTAATCCCACTACTTTGAAGGCCATTGGACAAGCCCCATCAAATCTCACAATTAACAATCAGTCTAGTTTTGCTGCTCCGCAGTCACACAAATTGGAAGGCGTGGTCATTAATTCAGGAAAACAAACCAACACTGGAGGAACAAAGAGAGCAAGTCCAAGCAATAGTCGAAGGTCCAGTCCTGGATCCAGTAGGAAAACTACACCAAGCCCTGGCAGACAGAATTCAAAAGCAGCTAAATTATCATTGACAACTCAGCAGAATCCATCTCTCTTGCAGAACATGGAATTACAAAGAAATATGATGGCTGGTCCCTCTTCTTTGCCAACACCTGTGACTACCAGTTTTCAAAATAATAATGTGCTAAATAATCAGAATCCTGCAATTTCTGTATTTCCTGAAGACAATAAAGAGAGCCTTAGTGTGCCTCAAGATAACGAGTGTCAAAGTGCACAAGGTGTCCAAGGTAACAAAGACCAGCCCAGTATTGAACTAAAAGGTATCCCTACTCCAGAAATGAAAATGTTAGTTCCAGAAGAACAGTCAAAAAAAGACGGGCAAGCCTTAGACACCAGTAAGCTTCCAGTCTTGGAGGAAAGTAAAACCATGGTATCTCCAGCTATGAGGGAGGCACCAACTTCTTTAAGTCAACTTCTTGATAATTCTGGAGCTCCTAACGTAACCATTAAGCCCCCCGGGCTGACTGGTCTTGAAATGGCACCGATAGTCACCACTAGTGAGGAGCTAAAGAAGATAGCTGTCATTCCTCCACTGCAAGATTCATCCTCGAGCAAAGAGCCATCTAATTCACTTAGCTTGCCTCAAAATAATGAGCCCTGTTCAAATCCAGGGCACCAGGAATTGGGAGAAATAAACTCGAACGTTGCACAGAGTGTTCCTCCAGTAATGCAGAGGCCTGTCAGCTCTTCTTCTATTTCAGGTCCTTTACCCCCCAACCAGATAACAGTTTTTGTAACTTCAAACCCTATTACATCTTCTGCTAATACATCAGCACCGTTGCCATCTCACTTGCAACCTGCGTTAGTGTCGACTGTTGTCACAATGCCCAATGTAGGGAGCAAAGTTATGGTTTCTGAGGGACAGTCAGCAGTTCAGTCTAACGCCCGACCACAGTTTATTACACCTGTTTTTATAAACTCATCGTCAATAATTCAGGTTATGAAGGGCTCTCAATCAAGTACGATTCCAGCAGCCCCGATGACTTCTAACTCTAGTCTAATGCCTCAGTCGGTCGCGGTCGTTGGTCCTCTGCACATACCACAGAATATAAAGTTCTCCTCTGGGCCCACTCCTCCCAGCACATCATCCAGTAGTCCTGTCTCTAGTATTCCCACCAGCAGGCCATTGGTTCTTAATCCCTTGGCACCTCCTATTCAGCTGCCTTCCCCCGCTACAACTTCTTCCAATGTTCCTTCACATCTTCCTGCTCAGCAAGTCAAAGACTTCAGCCCAGAGGAGGCTTCTTCTCAAAGCAGTGGGTCGAGTGACCAGTGCTCTGTTACAGCAACGCAGTCTGGACCTGTTGTTTCACCTCTTCTTACGAGTAGTCCAGGATCTGGGAACAGACGCAGTCCTGTTTCATCGAGTAAGGGAAAGGGAAAAGTAGACAAGATTGGCCAACTCTTGCTGACTAAAGCATGCAAGAAAGTCACTGGCTCCCTTGAGAAAGGAGAAGAGCAGTATGCTTTGGATGGAGAAGCAGAAGGTCAGGGACTAGAAACGTCGGTCCCAAGCAGTTTGGGAACAGAGCAATCACCAGCAGAACTAGATAATAAAACTGTGACACCTCCAGCACCCAGTCTTATAAAACAGAGCACTTCTGGGCCTGGCAGTTTGAGTGTCAGCACTGCGGCTGCTGCTCCTGCCTCCGCGTCTCCAAGCGTATCCACAAGCACTCCTCCTGCGAGCGTACTGTCGGTGGTAACCACTCCTGCAGTCCCAGACCTCGCACCTGCAGCGCCAAGCACTAATGGTAGTAACCACAGTGGTTTACCAGCTGAGCAAACTGGGGTTGGTGTGGTGGAGGAAAAAGCCGGAGCACATCAGGAACTGCTACAAAGTGCAGGTAAGTCCAGTGCTACCCTGCGTAAATGGAAGAAATGAGATCGCTTTCGTAAACTTCCTAGGTGCTTTTTTCCGTGAACATAATAAAACTTAGACACTGTAGCCAAGGCTGACAACTGCTTTTTTGTTTCTAATATCTGAGCGATACACAGGCTTGTATTCAAGCTAAGATTCACGTTTCAGATGTTTTATTTCAGTTTCCATTTACTGCTTGAATGGGGTATTTGTCATGAACATATGATGCAATAACAGAGGAGTGACTTCATGTAACTGTTAGAAGTGGGGAGAAAAAGTGGATGTGTCAGTAATGACAAAAGTAATACTTAAGGTGCCTTTTATACTGGTAGATATACTGGTATTCTGCTTCAGTCTTGCCAGAGACTTTTTATTTTTGTAACGTACTTCAATTTATTGACTTAATGATGATATTCTGAGTTAATCCTAATAACATCCTCTTTGAATAATCTTAACCCTCCAGGGAAATAGCTGAATAACCTCCAGAAGAAAAAAAAACACCAAAACCCCTTATGTCTAGGGAAAAAATTAAAATACTCATTTCAGAGAAATACCTGAAAAAGCGATTATAAGTGAATTGCACCCAATTCAAAAACGTAAAATACCGTACACCTGAACTGTTTTCTCCTGTACTTTTTTAATTTGATCATCTAACAGACTTTATTTATGACATTTCTGCCATTTCTTGATGCCATTTTTGATCTATTGAAAATGGTGTGGAACTAAACCATCGCTCTTGAAGTAAGCTGTTCTGAATATCCGTTGTGCTTTACATCATGAATTTAGACACAGAAGATAAAATAATGGAAGATAAAATCCACAGAAATCAGTGGAACTGAGAACTTCAGCTTGAATGTGACTTTCCCTGTGGCTGTTAGATGTATGTTGTAGCTGTATGCCACTAGAAAATGGAAATGGTTAATTTGAGCTTCACAGAAGGAATTCTGGTTTGTTAGGAGAAAAATGGAAGTGGATATTCTTTATTTAAACAGGAATGTTTAACTTTTTGTCTTCATGTTCTTCATAAGTTCATTATCATATGTAAGAGAAGACTAGAAAGCATTAGCCCAAAAAGAATTGTTTTTCCATTTTATTTTTTTAACTTGGCAACCTAAGAAATGTTAAGTCACATCATTTTATTGCCGAAGGATTTCAAGGGAGCCTCTGGAGCATATTTTGCACTCTTGAAATTTAATTGAAAGAGTGAGGGCATTGATTCATTAACAAAGACGTTGTTTTTCCCCAGAACTTCTATTGAAATGAGCATTAAACTGAGAGAGACTCTCTAATTTCTGGGACTTTCTTTAATTTCTCACCTGGTGAAAAACTGTTACCTTTAAAAACATGTTTTATGATACTTAATTTCATCACTTATTCTAGTTTGAGAAAACTTGCTTGGGACAGTTTTGCCAAAGTTTTTTTTTTTTAAACTGGGGAGGTGTGTGTGGTGGGGGGAAAGTAGAGGGTAGGTTAAAAAAATTGCATGTGTAAGCTGGAAGATACAGCATTTTGTAAAAGCAGCCCGATCACACAACAGAAAATCTTTGTGACTCCCTTTGAAAATAATGCTTTTTCCCTCCCATTTTATTCTAGCATCCTCTCAACATTTAACACAGAAAAAAAGTTCAGTTGCAACATCAGAAAGTACTGTTCAAAGAACAGGTAAATCTTACTTTGGAAAAGCAGAATATAGGTGAACTAAAGTCTTTATGTTTGTAACTGAAAATACATTTATTTAAATGCATATTTAATGGTCACTAATATGCTTGGTAGTTTGAGGGTTGGGGGTTTTTTTAATTATTTGTGCTTTTTGGGATTGCTTTTCTTTGTTAGATACATTGTGCTTTAGAAGTCTCCAAAGCCTTGTTGGAGATTCAGTATGAAAACAAATGAAAAAAATCACCGAGGCAGTTTTTAGATATTCAGTCATAAGCTGGAGGGACTGGATTTCTAATGATAGGTTGTGTTTGAGTTTTGAAGTTTTATTAAGAGCAAATAGGAGTTTTTCTTTTATATTTTGAAAATGTTTTCAAAAGCCATGCTGGGAACATAAGTTTTAGAGTTGTAATCCTTTTTTTTTCTGTTCAGCTTTTAATGAACCCTTGTCCGTGTTTCAAGGGTGGAGCCCTGGCAGATGACTTTTTGTTGTCGCCATCTATTATCGTGGTGTTTCACCATCAATTCTGTGGTGTTTTAAAAAAATAATTTCCAAGATGCGTAGGGAAAATGGATAGATGTGGACTTGCGCATGGGAAGTGCCACTCTCCATCAATTTGACGTCTCTAATATGATTAGAAATGGAGCTTTCAGAAAGTAAAAATTGTACTAAATTGCTTTCTTTGAATTTCCACTTAAACATGCAACCCTGTCAATTTACATCCGACTCATTGCCCCGATGCTGATGTGGCTGTATTAGGGAGTTCCTGCTGGGGGGGGGAAAGCACTGACATTATCAATTTTTACTATTGGATATTCTCTCTTTCAAATTTTTCATAGGAAGAAAAGTAACACTTTTTCCTTATGTTGCTTAGTCTATTTTTCTTTTGTTACCAAGGTACCTGTTTTTCCCAGATGATGCTATATACACTTACACTGAAGAGTCTGATGTTCCAACAATACAGATTATAAGGGGTATTTACCATAAGGGGACAGATGTTATCTGTTTTCTTACTTTTTTTTACATCTTTATTCCTTGTGCACACTCTAACAAACTTTGGGTACTAAGTTGATCTTAGAGGCAAAGCCACAGTTTTGTGCACCACTGTCCCAAAGATTGTAGAGTGTTCAAGGGTGAGATGGAGTATGCTATAGGCAGTGTGACAAACGAACAGTGAGTTAATACCTTACATTGTAATGGTAATCCCTAAACCATTGGCAGTTTCTCATGAGAGGTGCTGTGTTCAGGTATAGATACTCCCTCTCAACAAAGGATCTGGTGGATATAGGGAGAATTAAAAGTTGGACAGTAAAAAGATTAGAAATCTTACATGATGAAAAGGAGAGCTGTTTACTGTGGTGAAGACTCAAAAGGAAACCTGACCTGTATGTATAAAATCACTGAGAGAGAGAGAGAAGGAAGGCAGGTCAGACTTCTCTTTACATCATCTCCCAAGAGATTTTTTTCCAATTCAGTAGAAGTATAGTCGGGCTTCAGAAAATTGCCTTCCTTTGCCTTAGAAGATATTGCTGTGAGAGGTGGATGGGTTAAGGCAAAATTTTACATGCATAATAGATCCAGATTAGTATTTTTAAGGTTTAAAACTAATAAACCCTAGAAGTTTTAGAAGTAATAAACTGTCTAAAATGGAAGTTAAAAAAGGGAGAGGACTGTAGCCCTTGTCAGGAAGTTTCTCTACAGTTTTCTTTTGCAGGGTTCTTTTTAACTTTTCTCTGTCGTAGCTGGTGCAGGCCATAATCGGAAAGAGCGCTTGGCTGATGTGATACTTTGTTTGATATGTTAGCTTGCTTTGCTTTGTGAGAAACAATAGATGAGAAGTTTATTCTTCAGACCTACTATATAATGAGAAAAATGTGAGATAGTCATGCCTTGTCAGCGGGTATGTACTTCTACAGCAGACTTTAAAATTATCTTTTTCTCTTGTAGAACTTGAAACAAATGCTCCAGTAGTTGCTGGTCAAAGGTAAGGAGATAGTTTGTGTAGATTGTGTAGATATAGCTTTCATGGGAGGAAGTCCCTTTCTCTTTGCTTAGTTGCACAACTTCTGCTACTGCTTTTCATTTTCTTGTCTGTACCCTTTCTGACCTGCTAAGAAATTGGGCTAGTTGAATGTTTCAAAACATTGCTGAAATGCAGAATGTAAGGTAACTTTTTCCCGAGTCTGTCTTCGTGCTTTGGGCAGTGTTTCCTCTTATCCCTTCAGGCCTGAGTGTTTCACGTCCTGGAAGGGTCTTGATGGTTCCACTGTTTGATATTTTCTGAAAACAAATCAAAACTAAAACCCCCAAAGCCTGCAGCTTAGCTGTCATGTGAATTTTTGTTTTCTGAAAGTAAGTCTTTCTAAAGTTTGTTCTTCTTCTGCCTTCATGACTGTTTTCTCCAGATTTCTTCTGTGTTTGCTTGTTGACACTTTGCCAAAACCTGATAGGAAAGCCAGGTAGAAACTTCATCTTGTCCCAATTAAGACTTTCAGTAATTAAAAGATCAAATTGCAAATGGTTGTGTTCTGTCAGAAGAAAATATGATTTCCGAGATCTATTTCTATTACAGTCTAAACCCACCGGTCTGCTAAACTCAGTCTAGGCAGCTGTAATGACAGACCTTTGTAAGTTTTTTGGACAACTGTGCTGGCACAACTGGTCGGGTTTTTGATGCTGCCCTCGTTGGTGGTGTGATCCCCTAAGCCAGGGCAAGAGGTGCAATTCACTCATTTGGTTCATCAGGAAATACGACAGTGTCTTCTTTTGTAAGGGAGGTAACGCAATACACTTTCTCAGGTCAGGCATGACTCTGAATTGAATATTTAACTATATTTACCTTCACATGGACTGGGATCTTTCTAGTTGTATCAGAGACGAACTGAAATTTCACGACAGGTTTTTTTTAAGGTAGAATTTTTCTAAAAAGCTGAAGGTGCGACACTTGGCAGATGAGCAGATTCTCCAAATGAAGTGTCCTTGCGTGACTGTTTTCCAAACTCATTCAGCACATCAAATTACTGCAAGTGCATTTCTGTTTGGATTTTTCTGGACTGATGCTTTTCTGAGCAAGACCGGAAAAGAAGGAAGGTTTTCAGGCAAACTGTGCATCTAGTGATGGCTGGTTCTTACAGTGGTCAGCTTTGAGCTCCTGGCATTAAACGCCATGCGATACAAACCGTAGAAGAAACTTGCAACCTACAAAGCACTGGAAATATTTTTACTTGGACCAAATTGATTTCCTCCTGATGTGTTGGTTGCTATGAGACAATCCAAGCTATGGGTTAGTCACTAGAACCTGTAAAAATTATCTGTAATGACTGAACTTAGCTGATGATGCCTGTTTGCTTACCTCCAGGTATCCTCTGAAGTAGGTGGCTGTTGTTTCAGCTGCCCAGGTTACTTAGCAGAAGACCAGTTTGTGACCTTTTGGGGGGATTCAGTTTATAGATTGCCCATAATACTGACTTACAGGGAAATAGATTTTAATATTTATTTTGTATCTGAGACAATCCATGTGCTTCCATATTCTCCTCTATTGTGTGTTTCCTTGCTTGAGAATGTTTGTCTCTCCTCTCATTGACAAACTGTGTTTTATTTCAGATATCTGTTACTTAAAACTACAAGTATTTCTAGTCGTTTTTCCTCTCAAAGCAGGACTTCCTCTGAAACAGTGGCACTGTAGTGGAACCTCTGTAACGCACAGATCTGCTCTGTGTGTTTTCAGTCAGTTCTCTGATTATGGCAGCCTCTCTTGAAATCTTGCAAGTATCACCCAAAGGGCATGAAATGAGTTTTCTTCCTCCTTTTCCATTATCAGCAGAATAATTTATTTGATTAATTACTTACCTTTGAGTTCACAGGAGATAAGTTTAGCTTAATCTTCAGAAACCTAGTCATCGGAAATTGTCTGGCATTAATGCATTAAGGAGAAAACACCCAAACCTCAGGATGAGTTTACAGGGTTAAGAGTGATTAAAATAAGAGAGGAGTTTAATTACAAAACGTAGCACTCCATTTATTGTCTCAGTGACAAGAAACACAGATTTCCACACTACCTAAAATTATTTTTTTATAGCAGAAAAAGCTTTCTGTTATAAAAAAAAGATTTTAACTCCAAGCTTCAAAGCTTGAAGAAAGTTTTAAATAAACCTTAAGCTTTTTAATATGTGAAGAAATCACTTGGATCAATGGAGTGAGTCTTTTTAGTGAAAACAAAAGCTGGCATACTCACTGAAGAGTTCATAATTCCTCCTTATGTTCATCTGCAATTTCAACTCTGTATTCCCATATCGTAGCAGTCTCTAATGTAACTTGTTTGCTTTTCCTAGACTTCAGTAATGGTGGCGCCTGTGGAAAACAGAGCAGACAATTTATAATGCATCTAATTTCTTGGTCTTCTAATGTTGAAAATATTCTCTTTGAGGACTTCTCAATTCTGTATCCTCTGATAATTTTTAATAGAAATGGACTATACTCTGGCTTACTCAGGTCATTCTTCATCTGATAAAACTTCTGGTATCTCTAGCATTTCATATCTTCAGTGCTAATAGTCCGGAACTGGTACCTGTGTCGGTCCATCCTCCAGCTTGTCTGAGTTGCATAGAAAAACATTATTCTTCTTACACTTCATCAGAAATATTTTGTCCCACTTTATTAGTAATGAGACAAAAGAGAATTGTGAAAAGTCTAAAACTCCAAATAGAAGAAATTCAAGAACAGAGGA
The DNA here is from genome assembly GCF_000690835.1 of Fulmarus glacialis. Classification (NCBI taxonomy): domain Eukaryota; kingdom Metazoa; phylum Chordata; class Aves; order Procellariiformes; family Procellariidae; genus Fulmarus; species Fulmarus glacialis. The sequence goes on along the minus strand of NW_009203607.1, from coordinate 15,295 downwards.
TTCTGCCGCTTCACAGGAAACTGTAGAGAATGGACAGCGCAAGAGGTCTTCCAGACCAGCATCTGCATCCAGCACTGCAAAAGGTAAAATGCACAGCCATCATTTTTCTGGAGAGGGCAGGAAGTAACGTACTTGCCCAAATAATAGCCCTTTCAATAACTGGCTCATAACGATGGTTTACAGCTTGTAAGCGTTGTGTGCTTTTAACTCTGGTTTCAATGATTTAGCCACAGGTTGGTCTTGAAGTATTTTCCGACATCTGTACTGGCAGTAAATCTTGTATGAATTTCCCATTGTTAAATTTGTGGAACTTATTTTCTGCAGTACTCATCAACGTAGTGTTCAGCAAGCTTGCCTAGTTGAAGTTGAATTCTCTTGGCAGAAATGTGTTGCCATTAAAAGGACTGTACTCAAGTAAAAAAGTGACTTTTTTTTTTTTCCCCTGAAGCCTGAAAGACACAGGACAAATGCTTAAGTCTTCCCAAGTGCACGGTCAGCTCTTGCGAAGCCAAATGCCGTGGTTCAGGCACGCTCAGAACGCTGCCTGGATGGCAGCCTGGAGCATCGAGGAGTGCTGTGTGCGAGCACACAGAGCCTCAGCTGTTCTTTCCAAGAACATGTGAAATCCTAAAGTTACAGATATTAACCCGTGGCACTAGCAGTTGCTGATGTGCCTTATTTCTACACAGGTTACAATCTTTAACAAAGTATGCGGCATTTGTGTGATACGCATGGTCATTACCGGAATGCACGGTCCACGGTGCCATTCTGCATTTCTGAAGCTAACTGTGTCAGCTCCTTATGTTTAAGGGTCAGAAAAATTCTGATGGACGAAAGTTGTGCGAGAGGGTAGAGAGATCGTCAAGAGGCAACATTCGACCAATATTTTAAAGATATAACATTCAGAACAAAGAGGTATTAATATAAAATTATTATAAAAGGAAGTCAAGTTGAATTCAGCAACCATTTTCCATACTGAAGATACTAAAGTTTGATGGTAAGAATATTTGCATTTTAAGAGTTTCAGAGAAGACTTCCAGCTATATGTAATTGTGCAATGACTCTCAAAGATTACACGGAGGGACCTATATGTTCTGCACTCTTGTGGCTGCTGAATTTAATTAAGTTTACTTCTTGTGGCAGGGTTGTGCAGAAGAATCTAAGTCTGTATTGTAAAAATAAATTATCTTTCATGATTGTGAAAAAAAGTTTGAAAAATGTGAAGCCAATGTAAAATCGATTTGGTGATACTTTCCTGAGTTTGAGGTGATCTGAAACTATGACCTTCCCCACATACTGTAATGAATAAACCTAAAGATGACAACCAGTGGCACATCAAATTCTGAAAATGTGGGAACATGAAAGTACATCAAATTTAAATAATACCAGAACTCACTTAGGGGTTTTATACTGACTGTATTATTCGTTTACCTCTGTAAGTAAAATCATTGTTTTTAAAACATGCATCTGAAACTGCCGCAGTATCTGAGGGTTTTGCTTGAAAACATAGGTCCAGCTTGCCGTGTAGTACCGTGGGCTTTGATTACCTTACCTTCATGCAAGCAACTGCCTACTTCCAAGTTCTAGAGAAAATGAGCAAAACAAGGCTCTCTTGTGGAAGAGGACAGGCTGGAGAGTTAGTGAGGTAGCTGAAGAAGTGTCATGAGGTTTGCCACTTGTGCCTACTCTGTTCCACATTTTTATTAGTGAATCATAGCTTAAGAAAGCACATTTGTTTTGTATGCTCCTGGTCTCCTCCTAGACATCTACGGTTACATTATCTGTGTCCTGAGAAACTCGCTAATCCATGTTAAAGAGAATGTGGGGCTGGGAGAAGTTACCCTTTGAGATAGAGGCTGATTAAGGTCATTATAAAAATGGCGATTAGGAAAAACTTAAATATAACAGGGAGATGGAAGTAGGCTTTGACCAGTTCATGTAGGAATTCCCTTGCTAAGTATCAGGAAGGAGGAGGCAGAAAGATAACTGTAAGAGAAGAGGACACGCTGAAAGTCAGCTCTTGTCCATACGTACACGGCACGCTTTGGTGTGCGGGTTTTGGGTAGAAGCAGGCGAGGGAGATGCTGGTGATGCTCACAAGGGACTGGGGACTGGGACAGGTACTGGACACTGCTGATCGCTGACCCATTCGTTCTCCCAAAGACGGAGACTTCAGCAGCAGCAGGGATGGTTACAGCTGCTGCTGCTGCTGACCGAGCTACTTAGAAGTAGCATTGCTGCTTGGAGGGGTCTCTGGTGACTGGAAGTCGTGCCTGTTAAGATGTTTCACTTCTGAAAACTGGTACTGTATTGGTATTTTCACTTTTTGGAGTACCTGTTTCAGAATTTACTGTAGCTTTGAGTTTGTTAAATTTTGAAATGTAGACTTTTTTTTTTTTTTTAAAAATACAACATTTAACAGCCATGGAGTTGTACCGTTGCTTTTCTAGTTTTAGATGTCTTGGAAGTTTTTTCCCTTTTGACTCCTAAAAAACACACAGCTCTGATAGCTTTTGGAAAATATTGTAAAGGGCCAAAGATACTTTGTCAACATTTAAAAACACATTTTTAAAAAATCTAAAGATGCAAATACCCTTGGTCCTTACTCTTTTTTTGTTTTGGAATGGAAACTTAGTGCCTTGGTAAGTGCACTGAAAATGTCATCTGCTTTCAACTGTAGCTTCTGCAAGTGCTTCTGGTTGTTCTGCTGCAGTGCTATATAACATTTTGTATCTTTCTGCATAAGCTGTTTTTCTGTGAATCACAGTGTACACTGAAGAGACGTAGTCAAACAACTAGATTCTTAACTTGCGTGGCAGGCTCCAAAATACCTTCCTAAGCTTTTTTTATAACGCCGTCTCCACGATGCTTGGGTCTGATTGACGCAGTTTGTGCCCAGCGTTGTGCTGCTGGTTCACGGGGGCTTCCTTCTGTGGTACGGCTGAGCAAGTTGTGGCATGTGGGGAACTACAGTTAAAGAACAGTTAAAAATATACGACTCTTATTTTTAAGGCCGTTGTATTAGGACTTCATAAATGGTAAACTCACAACGCTCAGAAATAGTATCCTAAGAGAAGCTAGGGGGAACTTTGTGTTGTATCGCTGCTGACAGCTGTCAGCAGGGAAGAGGGTCCATTTGTGTTACGTCTTGTGAAGAGTCAGTCCCGGTTCTGTGGAAACCCTGATCTTCAGAGGTTTCCACTCTGGTATGGTTTTGGAAAAATAAAAGGGCAATCTGTACACCTCTGGTTAATGGCTTACCGACTTCGTATCCATGCTTTTTTTCTTCTCTTAATTTCAGAAACGAGTGCCAGTGCAATGCAGTCAAAAAGAAGAAAATCCAAGTAAATTACTGCATGGAAACATGAAACTTGTAAATGAGTGTGAATTTACCAATAGCAATTTTGAGCTGTGATTTTTCTTTTTTAAATAAAATTCTGTACAGTAAGTCATTTTAATATTATACTGTTCCCAATAAATGATTTTTTTTCTAAAAAACAGATAAATAGATATAAAAACTGGGTTCTTCTAAAAACCCCTGGATTTACAAAGTGAAGTCCAGGGTTAGCACATTAGGTTAATGTGTTTGTATGAAATGGAAGGGGAGGGGAAGACAATTGTAAATTTATTTGTTTCCACTTTTCATAAACAATTAGAATACAGGGTTGTCATTTTTAGGTATTAAAATAATGTATTGTGCTGTTGTTTAAGTACTGTATGTGAATAGCAGTAAGAGGGTTTATAAACAAACCCGATCTTGTTTGGAAATGTAAATAATTTTATTATATAGTAGATCTGATGTATTTGTTGTAGAAATGGACCAGTGAAACAAAAAAATAAATTTAAGGGTTTGTATAATGTGGAATCCCTCATGCTCTAAATAAATGTTGTTGTCCTATAATTTGGGTTGTATTATTATTAGCAGCAACAGCAGCATCATTCCAAACAGGAAGATTGAAAGGATTATTTAGAGCTCTAGGCCTTCAAGCTCCTTATATGGAGCTTTAGAAAGGAATTTGTTTAACCACAAATGAATTAACTGATGCAGCTGTTCTTGCAAAGCAAGAAAAAAACGCAAAGGCCACCCTCCCCCCCTCGGGATACGTGCAGTGAATACATAGTGAGGAGACCCACAAATATTAAAACACCGCAGAGAAAAACGCCATATTGAATGGTTTGAAGACTTTCTGAGATGCGGTAGCCTGAGGTATATTTATCTGGATAACTATAGTGCCGTCAGTGGTGACTGGTTTGTATGTACTGCCGCGGAAAGTAGGTCAGCCGCATTGTTCCGGGAAGCTCTCACGGTGAGAAACTGAGAAGCCAGTCTTTTCGGATTGCTTGTTGCTTTGTGCACAAATAGATACTTCTACGTTTTTTCTTTTCTTACGGCATTTTAAAAAATATATTTATGTATATCAAAAGGCTGATTAAATATAAATTGTCATTAAATATAAATTGTCACCTTTTATAATGACAGGAATTACCTATTTGTGCACAAGGTCATAAACACTGAGCGAGGCTAATGTCCTCACTGTCACAGCTTGGATGCTCTGTGTCTTCTGCATGGGGAAAGTCAGATGTTGGTACAGGAATGGTGCCTCCTCCCGCGCCCCGAGAGCCCCTGTTCTCCCCCAGGTGCTCCCACTTCTCATACTTTTATGGGGGGTAGTATGAAACTGGTTTCCACAAAAAGTATCTACTCCTTTAGGATTATAGATCCATGCATACACATTTATATATGCATGTGGGACTATAGATCCATGCATGCACATTTATATACGCATGTGGGATTATAGATCCATACATACACATTTATATATGCATGTATATATTCTATGTGCACTCATACACACATGAGTACAGTCAATAGGAAGCAGTTTCTGAAATGGCCCATTTTTACTACTCCTCCATGTTGCATTTCCTAACCCTCACCTTAATTGGCCAGTTCACAAAATTGGTTTTATTCCACGTGTCAGTTTGTGCTAAGGACAAGGCAGGATTGCCCACGCCTGTCGGAAGCCTTCGGTGGGGTGGGAGAGGCACCGTTGTGGTGTTGCTCTTTGATGTCCTACCCACTGAGTCTGCCCGAAACGCGAGGGACGAGTGTGCAGGTAACCTGGCGTTCACCCTGCTCAGTGCTTGGCCTCGCTGCTGCTATTGCTGGTCAGGTCAGTTGGGAATTTTTGGAGAATGAGGAGCTGGAAGTCCACAGAACTGGAAGGTCATCTTCACAGGCAAAGTGAAGGTCCCAATAAAGTAGGGGAAGAGAGGGGATGCACTCAGGTTTGTGGAAAACACCACATTGAGGGAAGCAGACGAGCTTGAGGACAGGGTCACCATTTACAGGGAAGTGGACCTTGGGAAAGGACAAATGCAAGATCCTACACCTGGAAGGAGCCAAGGTGGTGCCCACTGATGCGCTTGGCAGTGTCTGGCTGCAGAGCAGCTCTGCAGTCAGCCTTCGAGGAGAGGAAGCTAAGCCTGGCTTAATGCAGCCAGGAGGGCTGCTGTACCGGGCTGTGCTAGCAGAAGTGTAGCCAGTGGGTGAGGGAAGTGACCATTCCCCTTTTCTTGGCACTTGTTAGATCACATCTGGAATGTTATCACCTGGTTTCCACCACCACCCCCACACGCACAAGAAAGATGTTGATAACATAGAGGGGACACAATAGAGGGCTACCAAGATGGCCAGGGGCTGGGAACATCTGGCCAAAGAAGAGAGATTGAGGGAGATGGGTTTCATCACCCTTTCAGGTACTGGAGAAGATGGAGCCAGGCTTTTATGGAGGTGGGTGCTGGGAGGAGGGGACACCACTAGAATAAGTGGAAAGAGGAGGTTCTGGCGGGATAGAAAAAAAATTCTTCCTGGGGACAGCTGGGCACTGGGCCAGGTCTCAGAGAGGTGGTGGGATCTCTCTCTTTGGAGATATTCAAGAACCGGCTGGACAAAGCACTGTACAACATAGTCTGAATTTGGTATTTACCCTGCTGTGAGCAGGAGGTTGGACTGAAGACCTCCTGAGGTCCATCCCAGCCCAAATGACCCTGTGCTTTGTCTCCCGCTGCCAAATTTGGTTTTCCTATGAGAAGGTTTATCAAAGCTTGCTCTTACCTATTTTTTCATTCGCCATATCTAACCTAACAATTCCTTGAGTGCTTCTCCCAGCAGCCCCTTGGCTTTGCTCTGCTGGAGGAGCCAGCGCAGCCACTGGGCTGCTGGGCTCAGAAAGCCCCATCCCACCTCTGCCCCAAGCAGGTTGCTCAAGGCCGTGTCCGCTCTCATTTTGGGTATCTCCAAGGATGGAGACTCCTCAACCTCACTGGGTAACCTGCTCCTGTGGTGAACCACCCTTGCAGTAAAAAAGCGTTTTCTTACACTTAAGTGGACTTTCTCTTCTTTTTTACTTCAATTTGTGCCTCTCATCCTGCCCCTGGGCTGAGAAGAGTCCGGCTCTGTCTTCTGTACTCCCCCCGTCAGGTATCTGCACACATGGATGGGATCCCCCTGAGCCTTCTCCTCCAGGCTGAGCAGTCCCAGCTCCCAGCCTCTCCTCATCTGTCAGATGCTCCAAGCCCTTAATCATCTTAGAGGCATTTCTCTGCCTCTCAGTTACAAGGTGGGCGATAAGAACGTATCAGGCTGTTGTGTATGTGCTTGGAGAAACAGCTGATGCTGTAGAGATCGGCTGGTGTGGGACTCATCTTTCTCAGGGCAATCAGCATCTGCTTTAGCCCTTGCAATCATCTACTGAGTTTTAGGGTTTGGTAACAGGGAGGGAAAAAAAAATCCCCCCAAATGACTCAGCCTGTACCATCCCCTCCCCTGTGCATCCTTGTCTTCAAAGGGGACTTTTTCCTATTGACTTGCCTCTGATAGTTACAGCATTGACTTCTAAAAGCTTATTTTAAAACCCAAAGCTTTTTGCAAACAGGTTTACTTGCAGGCTTTAGAGGAATACACATAAAATAGAGTTTAAATATATTTTTTTTATTTCTTGTGGTTTTTCTTTATATTAGATTTTTTTTCAGTCAAAAGACAGCATTACAACCTAACAACCAAAACCAGGTTACATACACACAGGCACACTACATAATGTATTCCAGGCAGTCGTGTCCTTCAGTCTGTTGACACACGGCAAATGTTTAAACAATGTCCTACGAGAAGTAGACACCCTTTCTCTACTAACCTTGCTTACACTGATTTAACATGTAACACACAAAAAGGACGTATTTCGTTAGCTTCGCATTTCAGACGAGGTTTCAGTCCTACAGCATAGGTGATGTAGAAAAATGTGGGGCTTTTTTTTTCCTCTTCTCAAAATCCCGGTGTGGAAGTTGTCCCACTGTTGTAAGGCATTCAGCAGAGTACGGCGGATAGAGAACTGCTGCGTGGGCATCTGCGTGATGGTGTGGGTCCTCTGCAACACCCCAACAAGGTCAACCGCGTGGCTGCTCTGCCCCGGGGCGGTGGTGGGCGCAGGGCTGGCGGCCGGGGACGATAACATTCTCCAAAGCATTTTAGGGAAGGCTTAAGGCAACCTTTTCTGACTCACTAGCACTTTCTTCTCCTTTCTCTTGAAAGGAAACGATGGCTATTGAACACGCCGTCTGTCCTGGCAAAGCGCTGGTGCTCGTTCTGCCGCTACTGCTCGCTCTCCACACACAAACTGGTGAGGAACTGGGGCTGAGGCTGAGTT
>NW_009203607.1:0-7570 GCF_000690835.1 Fulmarus glacialis | reverse complement strand
TGCGTGCCAAATCTTAAAAAATTTTATTTTTAAAAAAAAAAAAAAAAAAAAAGCTAAATGCTTTTTAGGGCATTAATTCTGTTAGGCTTCTCTGAAAATCCCAGCGTCTACTTTTAAAACAACATAGAAACACGGAAATATTGAAAACTGACTCCCCAGTCATCTCTTGCATAGGACTTTTAACTATAGTTCACTGATTTATTCAAGTTCTGCAGTTGTGTTAAAAAAAGGTGACAAACCATGGAAAAGGGTGAAAGGCACATGTACAGTCAGTCCAGCATGGAGATGGATAATGCGCGTGGATGAGTTTTACAAGCAGAATACCTAGGGTTGATACATACAAATAAAATATTGCAGTGCTCACTGGCTCTGTATGGATATATTTATGATACAAGAGAAAATATTACTATTTTACTGTTATGCCTTGTGCTGTTCCCTCATCCCTAGATTTCCCAAAGCATAATTGTGTCGATACAAAGCTGAGGATAAGATTTCAGCGAGACTTAGCACAGCTGCTCCAGCTTCCCTGACGTGGATACGCAAGGTGAACGTGAAAGAGTGGAGAAACTTCGGGCTCCCCTGTGCAACCCATTTTTAGGCTACGCGTACAATTTACTGTGCTGATGTCCCCTCCATTTGCAAGGAATAAAATCTTCCCCCCCCAGGTGATAAAATACGATCAGAGTGGAAGGTAGAGGGATTTCCGTGGTTAGCTGTAACAGAACCAAAGCTTCACGGTAGTGTTTTCATGCTCCGGGGCATGCGGTAGCATCCCTCTAATAGAGCTTTGCACTTGCTCTGGGCATGGGGCTGGAAAAGCACCCCCCCCAACCAGCCCAGGAGGTATTAGCTCACCCGTGTGTGACCTCTCTGTAAAAAAGAATTTTACAGCCATCTTTGTTCTTAAATGGAGCTGCTCATCTTTGTCATCCTCGTCCTTTTAAGGAAAGACTTGTGGGTTTAGTTAATGACACAGATCTCTTTTAAGAAGCAAAAAGGCAGGCTGTTTGATGATGCATCGATGAACGCCATGACACGGGAGGCTGTGAGGAGACCTCCTGCCCACGCTGTGTTTGGTTGTCCAGAGCCTGTGGCCGACAAGTGCTCCCACCTGGCATCCTGGAGTCGAGCGGAGGAGAAGGCAGCATCTCCGATGGGTTGGAGGACACCTCTTGCCGAAAAAGGAACTTGCCAACCATGCAGAGCCTCTCCCACCGCTTCATCCAGCTTCTGCAGCCACGTTCATGCGACCTGTCATGTTAATGGGATGAGGACTGAGCCCTTGAGCACGCCGGGAAATTATTCATGACTTTGACATCGTATTGAGCAGATCTGAGAGAAATGGGTGGAGATGGAAATCTCCACTGTGAAGAAGACAAGCCCTGAGGCGATCAACCCCATCTAAGGCCCTTTAATGTCCCCGCTGGTCTGACAGTGGGAGTCCCCTGGGATGGAGAGGCTGCGAGGGTGTCTGTCCTCGGGCTCTGGTCCCTGCAAGCAGCTGTGCTGAGGAGGTCACCAGACACAGTCCTGTGGTGGAGAAGGAGTTGTGGGGAAGCTCTGAGGACTAGGGAGGGATGCTGGGGTGCTGGAGCGTCCCACCCGCCACCAGCAGCTATTTCTGAGTGCAGACAGCAAAGAAGGTGCAGCAAACTGGAGGCACATCTGTGCCACCTGTGGAAATGGTGGCTGTTGACAATCCCCGGTGGCTAGAGAGTCACTGTGTCACCAGCTGGACATGGGTGGCCTCTTGTTTTAAACCCGGACACTCAGGGAAGACTTGGGGACTGCCATCACCCCATCCCCAGCACAGGGGAGCCGGGCTCGACGCTGCCTTCTCTCAAATGCTGAGAACAATTTTTCTTGACTTGAGATGTCCTATCGATTTTTAATTTTTCTAATTAAAATTAGAGTTTTCTAATTATTATATGGTTTAATCTTTGGGGACTCGCTTGTTTTTCAAAAAATTCACCTGAAATTTAATTTCCACTTTATGCAGGGCACCGGAACTGGTATTTATCCTCCACAGGAGCGATTGCAAAGCTGTGTGATTCAAGTCTAGAACCTCACTGGAGTATTTTTTAATCTTTTTTTTTGTTCTGACTGGTATGACAAGACATCTAGTGGGTTTTTTTCTCCCCAGTGGGGCTGGATGAAAGAGGAAAAAGTATCAGTAAGATGTAAATGTAAAATTATCTATTGATTAGAAACATGCCTAAAGGAAGAGTGAAGATTCCCACAGCGGTAATCCTTGGGATGAGCCATGCATTTATGTTATCCATGATGAAAAAGAAACGCTGACTCCCATGGAAAGGATCGTTTTCCTTCCAGATCAAGCTTTTACAGCAGGGTTTTTTGGAAAGCGCATTTTTGAGTGCAAATTTCAGAGCATCAGGTGACAGGACTTTTGCCTCACCTCCCCTGGCAGCTCCCCCCAGCCTTGCAGTGCAGGCGAGAGCCAAAATTCGGTGAAAGGACTTTGTTGTGGCTGATGTGGCTGCCGGCGAGGTCTCCTGCGTGTGCATGTCCGCTAGCCTGCCTTTGCATAGAGCCACGCGGGGAGCTGCCCTGGGAGGTGGGTCGCACAGGGGTACGCGGGTTTAGAGGTGTCCTGGCGTGATCTGGTTTTCTTCTTGAGAGGTGGCACTTCTCCAGGAGGGCTGCCTCTCCCAGTCTTGTCCTGATGGCTGGGGGAGCCTCGCCACTCGCTTCAGGGAGTTCATCCATCGCACCGCTGTGGAGATAGGCTGCCCTGCCCCGTGCCGAAAGAAGGCAACTGAGATGCAAATCTCTCGTGCCTTGCTCAGAGAAGATCCCCTACACCATGGGGACTTTGAAATGTGGAAAGTATCTTTCCACCATAGGGGTCTGCTGCCTCCATAAGCTCCAGACAGTGCTGCCAGCGCTGCCCCAGCCTGCCCGCAGTGTCCCGATGCCCCCAAGCCTGCCCGTCCATGCCTGCTCCTCGCTGCAATACCAGCGCGGGGCTGGGAAGCTGCTGCCGGGGCCAGAGCCAGCTCACCCACCTGAGTCCCAGCAGCCATGGCTGCGGCACTGCCACACTGCCCAGGCAAAGCTGGCATTTACCGAACAGAGATTTTCCCAGGTCTCTCCACCCGGGAATTCTTCCCTTTTTTTAAATGCTTTCATTGCAAGAAATACAAAAATTTCCTCCCACAAATCTGCCTGTCACCTGCATCAGCATTTCTCCACGTGATTGCTCCAATGGCTTCCCCCATCCCGGCTACTTTCTGATCCCAGGGATGCCGTGGGAGCCAGGCCAGCTGCAGCTGACACAAAAAGCACAGCTCCACTTCACTTCCCAAATCCTCAGGGGCTCATTGCTTAAAATCCATACCTGGTTGTTCACAAACAAGCCCAAGGAGGGACCAGCCGCATTCTAGCAGCTGTAAGGTGAATTTCTGGGACCTGGGCAAACGAAGAGGGGCTGCTGCTCAGGGATGGTTTCACCAGAAGTGGCCACAGCCCCTTTTCCGTGCAGGCGTATGTCAGAACATCAAACCCTGCAGCTCTTCCAATGTGCAGCAGCCTCTCACCAGTATGTGCTGCCAAAAGCTTCGGCCACATCCCTGCACCATCCTTCAGGACCGCACAACCAAAGGCCTCACAGACAGAAACAAACCCCACATCTGAACAGAGAAGCCCAGAAAAAACACATTTTTAAAGGCCCCAGCATATTTGTTTATCCCTGAGTCCATGCTGTAGTTTCCCCCTATGCAAGTAAAGAAAAGAAAGCAAGACTCATCCTAGCCGTTCAAGCAGGACACCAGCCCAAGGGCCTCCCTGCCAGCCAGCGCCGTGTTTGCTTCACCTTCCCATCGCACAGCTAGTCACAAACTGAAAATACTGGGTGCAAAAAAACCCCCAACAAACCCCTAAAAAACTAAAACCTGCACCCCGAAACAACCTACCGAACACCCACGCCGTGTTGTGAAATATCTACACATGCACACATGTGCACACACAGGAAAAGTTCTCAGTTTTTAAGCACCTTTCTTTTAAGATTCGAGGAGACTTGTAACCTCAGTGTAAAGGGGTTTTCTTGCTCTGGCAACACTGGGCAGGAGGTTTGGTATCAGGCCAGGTCTTGTGCTCACTGTTGGGCAGGAGAGGAGCATTGCAGGGCTTCTGCAAAGCGCAGTTTGAACACACCTTTGCCACAGCATAAGAATGATTGGTCACACTGGTGGATCGACAGTCACTTTGCAGGGGGTTAAAAGGGGATTATTAGATGCTAATACACGAGCAAGTGTGCAAACAACAGAGGGGGGGATTGCAGGAGCCCATATATGCTGTGGTAAGTGCGCTCTGTTGACCTGCAGGATGCTAGGACTCTCGATTAACCTCTTCATTAAAACATTATTAATAATTTATTAATCCTTTATAAACATACTCTTGATATAAAGTGTGATAATAGTTCTGCTTCATGTCCTGTGCTGGCTGGGCACAGCGTGATGAAAGATCTCAGACTGGCACGGAAAGAAGAAAGGAAAAGAAAACAGTTTGCATTCGCTTCCAAAAACCAGGACGGAATAACAGCATCAGCCATTTGAAATGGGTGCTGGAAGCTGGCGGTCGGCAGCCACGACTGCGCTGAGCCCCCCGGGAGCACAGCCAAGGGCTTCTGCCTCATGACGGATGAGTGGGACACAGAGGAGGATTTTGATGAGGGGTTTCTCCTACTGGGGTACCGTTTGCAACCAGACTGGTGGGGATGGGAAGGCCTGGTAGGTGCGACGTGGCAGGATCCGCCCCGGGGACACCGTTCCCAGCCAGCCTTGCTGCCCTCCAGCCCATTCTCCCCTGGGAGCTGCAGAGGGGGTGACGGTGTCGCAGCCAGCCTCTGATTTCGGGAGCACTCCAGAGGGACTGGCAGCATCTCGGATGCGCAGGAGAATTTGCAAGGAGAATGGCCTGGGAGGCAGGACATTGCTTGGCTTGTCCACTTCTTGATATATATTTGGGCTAGAGAGAAAATGCTTCCTCTAACGCTGTTGCCCAGTGGCCACAGAGCACATCATCCAGCGACACGGGAAAGAGCAGCACGGGGAAGGCAGCACCTCATCGGACATCCATTGGACACCTGAGAGCTTGGGCTCAGGCCCTGCTTGTCTTCACAAGCACCTGTGCCAGCGTCCCTACAAATGCCATGCTCTCGGTTCATACCAGGCATCACTTCAGGGGGAAAAGAAAGGCATTTAATGTGAAGCCCAGGAAGCCAAAGGATGTAAACATTCCGCTCGAGTCAAGGAGCTGTCAGTCTCTCCACCAAGAAGACACCAGAGATGAAATAGGGTGGTCTCCAGCATGGTCTTAGGTTCGGCGGCAAGGGACGGTGATTGCGGCGAGGCCCAAGGAGCGGTGGGTGATGCTGAGGGCTGGGGGGCTAACGCCGGGTTCCCCAGCCTGCTCTTTCTCTGCTGATAAACCACCCGCTGTGAAAAAGCAGCTCCAGTGCCACCGCGCTTACCAGAAAGGCTGAGAAAGCAGCCGACCAAACCAGTGTGGCGGGTGCAGAATATGGCCTGGCGTCTCCGCCAGCACAGCAGCCAGCACCGCGCTCACACCGCGCTCACTGCTGCAGCCGGAGGAGCAGGAGGCATCACATCACTCGTGATAAGGGTGCCGGGTCTCGGGAGGACTTGAAACAAGAAACTGGCCTGGAAGAATTGAAAGGGAAAGGCTGAAAAGAGATATTTGAAATTGGCTTTTTGTTCTTTCTATGCTTTTGGGAATGCCGTGTCATTGGAGCAAAAGATAAACGCTGCATGTGAGCATCGTCAGCCGGCTCCCCTGCGGTCCAGGCTCCCAGGCACAGAGCTGGGGGCTGGTACTCGTAAGAGGGTTCATTTCGTTTTTAATCTCATTTAAAAAATTAATAAATATCAGCTGTCTGAGGTTGGGCTTATCACAATTCCTTCAACCCAGGTCCCAAGCTGATATTAAGCAATGTAGCATGGTGAATGGAAGAAACTCTTGTGAAATCAGCATTTTTTGGGGGATGGGGTGCAGGTATTTCTTGTCTCAGACGGTGGGAATCCAGGCGGTGAGCTGGCCATGAGCAGAACACGATGGCCAGACCTTCCCCGGAACACAGGGTGCAAAACCAGTCCCTAAAGGGAGGGAGCTGGGGGGAGATCAGCAAATTTCTGCTGGGTTTGCAGCCATCTCAGCTGGTGCTGGAGCTGGAGAAGCATCTGGACCATGTCCTTCAAAAGGCAGAACGAGTCCATCATGGGGAGGGGAGGGATTTGCATTAAAAATCAGCGTTGCCCGTGACAGAATTTGGCCCTTCACGGGAAAGGATGCAATTTTTAGTGGGGGAAGAAGGCGTTCCCATTACAGCTCCACTTTAGCAATCCTCTCGCCTGGACCCGCTGCCCAGGCCTGCCCCATCCTGTCCCTTTGCAGCCACTCCCAGGTCCATCTTTGCCATTACTTCAGCCTCTTCCCTCTGGCTTCCTCTTTGGCATCTCTCCACCACCAGCTTCAACGTGCTTTTGCCAACTCAGGGAAGCTGCGCAGGTCCCTGCCTCTGCTCCCCTCCCAGGGGTTAACGCCGGGCAGCCGACATTCCCTGGCTTAAACGGTGCCTCTTCCAAGTATATGGGTATATAGAGACATACATACACACACATATATATGTATATATGTACGTACATAGGTGCAGCTTGGGCAGATGAGTGGCTCCAGGAGGAGGGGGCTCGCTCGGACGAGGCAGCCAGCAGCTCGGCGGAATTTAGCCACTGTGTGGGACATGGTGATGCTACCACTGGCCCCGGGCTGGACACCGCCTCCCGGCACGGCAGCCAAGGGCTCCGGCGAGGCGCTGGGACAGTGCTTTGTTTCCTGAGATTGCTTTTAAGGTTGTCTTTAAAAAAACGCCACGAGGCACCACGAGCCGCCCGGCTGCCCCTGCCATGAAGGTTTCCACCTGCTCTTCCCCACGACAAGCCCTTTCAGCATCAGCAGTGGGGGTTTTGTCTTATCACGGTAAAAATGTAATTAAGAAATCAGGGAGGGAGGGGGGTATTTGCTGGTCTTGGGGGGAGGAAGCATTATTTAGTGTCATTGATGAGATTTTTCTAAAAATCCCAAATCTTGCTGCTTTGTTGCTCTTTTCACTTCCACTTGGTGTCTCTGCTTGTGACATCCCAGTCTGGCTATATGTAAAGTCGTGACATCATGAAGAAAGGCACTGATGTCACAGGCTCGTCAGGACAAACAGGCTTTGCCGTGGTTTTCGGAAACGGGTGATTTCACCGGGAATACCGATCTCCCGTGTGAAGGCTGGCGTGGCTACGAGGGTGCAGGGGGGGTGGCACGGCCCTCCATGCCAGCAGCTCTGGGGGCTGCTGGCCCGGCCAGCATTGGGGAAGAAGGGCGAGGGGAGCAGCAGAGGGTGTGGGGAGGAAGACGAGGAGTGGAGGGCCAGGCGTGCAGGTGTGCGGGGGGGTGTGGAGTGAAACCGCAGCCCGGCGTCACCGGTGTTTGTCGGGGCCGGCGCTCCCCGGGGCGGCTGGTGTCGGGGCGGGGGTGAAGTCTCCCT
>NW_009203606.1:0-41951 GCF_000690835.1 Fulmarus glacialis | reverse complement strand
GTTTTTCGGAGACGACTTCGTTTCACTACACAGCTGTTTGACAATTGAAGGAAAACCCCATAGCTGAAGCACTTGCCATTAGGGCATATGTAGTAAGTAATTTCATTATTCATCATGCCCTCTCATGGTCCTTTCAGCCACTTAACTGGTCACAATTTAAAAGCAGGTGCTGAAACTGTTATGTAGTACTCAGCACCTTCTGAATTGTATTCACTACAGAGGTACCCAAAAATCTCTATCTCTCACTATATCACTGTATTCAAAACCAGAAGTAGTGAAAAAGTGAAGTTAACATGGCTTGAGGACTATCTTGTCCAACTTCCAGATCTTTCTAAATACCAAGCAATATTGGCTCCATTTTCTTCCTCTGATCTAGCAAGAACTTCTTCTGTTCCACCTTCAGTTTGCACCCCTTGCTTTAGCCACAGAGAATCTGAACAGGCAGCACAAAAGGCACATTATTTCTTTCTGCAAATTTAGAAGAACTACTTTTAATTCAGATTGAAATAAGAGCCTTACTTCCAGAGTCAAAAAAACTTCAGAGCTTCAGAATGTGTAAGAAATTTTTTAAAATGAAAACAAAGCACAACCATTTTCCTTCTTCTGAGTTGAGTTCACAACACATTCGGGGGGGGCAGAACCACACCAAACCCCAAAGTTTTCTTATTCCTATATTTCTAACCAACTAATCTTCCTGCCTCAGGAAACAAAGACCACCAGCTGCTCATTCTCTGCTGAAGTTCTGCATCTTTCTTCAGGTTAAGAGGTCCAGTCAGCCAAGAGTAGCAGAAAGCTCATCAGGAGCACAGTATTTTGATCCCACAAAAAGGAAACAGTTCCTTAAAGAGGGACCATGCGGAAGTGGAAAAATGGGAAAAGATGGTCTGAACAGATGGGAGTCCTCAGCAAGGCATTTAGATATCAGCTTGAAACAATTTATATGTTCCAATCTACACACATTTAATGCAGTTAACAAATTGGAAAAAAAAAAGTAGTCTTCTTATCCCACTAGAATTATCTGAAAAAGACTAACTATGCAGAAACACAGAAAACTTAACTTCTGCGAGAGAACTAACATAGTCTTCGTTGCTAGAACTTAGCAGTGAGACAGCTCCCATAAGGGTGCATTATGCTGCACAGAAGCTAGCAATCCAGCCTCTAGAAGCAAATCTTCTCCCCTTGGATTCACTGGGATCTCCCGAGTTCTGGTGAGCTAGAACCCTAAGCCTTGAGATGCCACAACCTCATACAAAGAACTTGAGTCTGAGCTGAAAACAGTCAAGGCTGCTGTTAATTAAATCAGATAGATGCAACTGGAAAATAATGTTTATCATCAGGTGATTACTTTGCCACAATAGCATTCCCCTCTTCCACCAGATTTCCAGTTATCCAGTAACTCCTTTGGTACTCGAAGATACAGGCTTTGCATCTCCCATCCAGTCAAGCAGGACAAGTTGCCAACTCTAAACACAAGTATCAGATGCTGTTTATTATAGATCTTTTCATCTGTCACACAAATACCTCTAATAGCAATCAGATATTCAAGTGATATCAAATGCTGATATTGATGCTGAAACAGGCAAATTGGAAAAAAGATCTTCTGGGAAGATCCATGTACAAGTGTACGATTTTTCTAGTTAATTTTGGCACATACCTGAGGAGCATGGCAACCACCTGCAGGCAATTTTTAATCCAATTTTTACATCTCAAAAGCTGTACATAGGCAAGCTCACAATGCAGTTTGCTCAGGCATAGGTTTGGTTACAGCTCTTCCATGCAATGCTGAAGATAGCTTACTATGTTGAAATGAGTCTTTTAGCTTGTTTTTTTTTCTTTTTTAAAAGATGTTACTCCTATATCTGTACCTTAAAGCCTAACTTTATTCCTGATGACATACTGCAGGTTTCACCAGTTTGCAGCAGAAACAAACCCATGGACCTAATTAGTTTCTTGTTCTGAGACTTTAGTTCGATCTGTACAGCTTGTGACTGGAGACCTCAGGAGTACATTTTGCACAACCCACCCGTTTTATCATTAATTGTTTATTTTGCTATCCCTAAAGGCAAATGAGAAAAAGCTCAACAGCTTCCCCTTTTGTTACCAACACCTCCTTCTGCCAAGAATTACACCTAAATTTGCTTACTTACATCTAGTGAATCTTCATTGACCAGGATGAGAGACATACTCTGTGAAATGAGTCTGCAAGAGTACCCTGCAAGAGAAAAAAAAACCACAAGGACTTAACTTTTTGGAAGAATATTTAAGGTTTAGCTAAACCTTAAAAGGAGCATCTATAGCTCAGATTACAGTTTACTTTTTGAGCAGTTACTTCTATCAGGCAGGCTACTGGAAGCATTGGTGTACAAGACACACTCCAACTTTAAAGTTTGACTAGCAACAGAGGCTGCATTTTATCTGCATTTCCAAATACATCACTTGAGATGTTTTAACCAAAGAAAACACCATATTAACTAGATGCAGTAAACATAGGCTATATCCCTACAGCAAAATTAAATATTTCTATACCTAAACTTTTTTTTTAACCTACATGAAGACAGAATTGTCTTCAACATGTTACAGGAACAGATCTGAACGCACAGTTGCAGTTATGCTACATGACTGGAAGCACTGAATCAGTTGGTGCTACCCATTCTCCTTAGCCCACGCTTGGGTTACATGAGCATTTTTTACTCCTTAGGGTTTAGTGTGGAAGGTCCTGAGCTTCATCCAAAACTACAAATCAATGACACACACAGAGCCCCCACCAACTCCTATAGGCACCAGGTAATTGTACTAGACTATTCTTAGTGTAGGACTGGGGCTTGAAAGAACAAGAACAAGTTGCCATAGTCTGGAGCAGCACTTGGAAGGCAGTTCTGTACATTTGCCAGGACACCAAAACTCAAAGCAAAAATTCTCAAGACAGAAAAAAAGCCTCTTATTTTTGTAATAGTAAAAGCCAGTGACTGCAGTACCACTCAATGCCACTGAAGTGGCCATTCCGCTGCCACACAATTATTGCTGACATAAAACAGTCATATCCAGGATATATATATACACTTAGCATTTAGAGAATAAACAGTTTAATTCCAGCTCATATTAATGGCAAGAGACAAATGCAAACTCGCATCAGACTGACCCCATTGCATTATCCTAAAAGCTCATGCAAGTTCTCTTGGGATTGGCACAGTCATGTAGCTTCATAAAACAGCAAAGAATTCATTTATTTGAAGCACATGCCTTTTATTGCTGATCTAAGTTACATAGGAAAAGGAAATACAATAGAATTATTTTGTATTTCTACTGTGCTTTTGTATAGAAATGAATCACAGCAAGTAAAGAAATTACTGTCACAAAATGAAGTCTCAGGAAGTCTTTTACTTTTCTTAAATAGAGAAGAGAGGCTACTGCAGTATGAGAGTAACGTCCCAGTGATGAACCACTGCAAGGCCAACAGGTTCAAAAGCAGAACAGCATAGTCAATGTAAAAAGATTAAGTGTCTCTCTCCATATCTCACAACAGCAACAGAAAAACTGAGGTATGAATTTATTTTCTGTGGGATTCTTGGTTCCTTAGGAAGGCCATACTGACTCATCAATTGCAATGCAAATCATTTCCTCAGGCCACAGATTTTTTTATAATTGGCTAGTTTTGTAGGTATAATCCAGGGTTAACATGCCTGCAGGAACGATGTCTGTCAAGAAAGCAAATCTCCCATCTTCCTTTGTGGAAGGCATGCTTATATCACATAGCCAGGCACTTTCAGGCAGCAGGTTTGATTACCTGCAGAAGTTTTGTTTCTCTTCCATTTTCACAGCTGTGTGGAATACAAGTATCAGGTGCAACCTTGCAGATACATTTCCATCTTATTGTGTTAACAAGCTAAGGTTTACTTTCTGCTTTAGAGAACAATATAAAGTGACATTGAACTCACACACACCTGTTGGGAAAAGGATGAAATACATTCTGAAGAAATGCAGCCTACAACATGACAGCTTTGCAGACAGCCTCTGATTCTGCCTGTGAACAAGTCTTAGGTGGTAGTACAGAACTGAGTAATGAAGCTTCAACAGGTACAGACAAAAGACTGACTTGGGAAAAAACTCCGTCTGCCGTTTTTAAAAGTTAGTCCCAGGCTGAAGAACCACCTTATTTTTACTGAGGAGAAAAAGAGTATTACAAACTTACGCACTTCCCTCCATGTCAGGGTTATTCTTTCCCCAGGGAATGGCAACAGCCTTGTGCAGTAGGCTGTTACAAATTCAGTATAACTAATTCAAAAGGATTTTCTAGAAGCATTTGATTGGAACAGCAGCTGCAATAGCAAGCTGTAGTTTCTAAACCACTGCTCGCTGTTTCATTTTACTTCTCTCAAAACGAGCAAGATGCCACTCAACTAATGGAGCTGGAAAAAAAAAACCCACACAAGTGTGGAAACCAGAGTTGCTCTGCTGTGCGTCTTGGAAGTCATGGAGTCAGAAGAACTAATCCTACAATTGAGGTCATTCTGCATCTTGTCATCACATCAAACAGGAAGGAGATCAAGATTACAATAGCAGGATAAGCATCAAGCCTAACAACGGTTTATAGGAGAGCTATACATTATGTACCATTTCAGGACTATGAAGATGGTAAAATCTAGCCCTAGTATAAAGCAAAGTAACTAGCAACTGTAAGATTACAAGTGACATTTGTAGTCATATTTTAAATCTTTCTAATAGTTTCATAATAGTTATTACTGGCAGTACGAACATGGCAAGCAAAAAACCACTAAGATCAGGGCACATTTTTGTCAATGCTTCTGAGTAGAATAAGATCAACTGCTGGTTCAAAGCCAGGTATAAATGTCAATCCATGCCTGTAAATTGATATCTAGCTCTTAAATTTAAAAGTCCATGAAGAAGATGAATCAGGTACTTCTGGGATTTATTTCCCTTCAAGTGTCCTGGGACAAAGATTGCTTGAACCCTTGAACCAGAGTTCAAGATCATAGCCCACAGGCACATTCGTACTGCAGACATACAGAATCCAGTATCTGAGGCAAGAATGATTATCCTCTGTGTTTAGAGAGGGCACATTTGCCCTGCTCAAACTTCACATAGGGATACAGGCAAGCATGCTGGCATTGCTTCCATTCCCTCAACTGAAAAATCATGGCTCGCTGTAACAGAAGTATTCTTACCTCTAAATTGGAAAGATATGGGTTTAATGGATGAATTGTTAGATGGATAAGGAATTGGCTGGATGGCCGCATCCAAAGAGATACAGCCAATGGTTCAACGTACCATTGGAAGTGGAAACCAATCATAAGTAGTGTCCCTCAGGGGTCAGTCGTGGGACCAATACCATTTAGTATCTTTACCGATGACAGACAGTGGGATTGAGTGCACTCTCAGCAAGCTTGCAAACAACACTGAGCTGAATGGTGCAGTTGATATGATAGAAGGAAGGGATGTCCTCCAGAAGGACCTTGACAGGCTTGGGGAATAGGCTCATGTGAACTTTATGAAGTTCAACTTCAAAGGCCAAGCGCACCTGGGTTGCAGCAATCCCAAATATCAATCAGTACAGACTGGGCAATGAATGGATTGACAGCAGCCCTGCTGAGAAGTAGCTGGGGATACTAGTGGATGAGAAATTGGACATGAGACCCCCACCTGGAGTACTGCATTCAGCTCTGCAGTCCTCAGCACAGGAAAGGCATGGACCTGTTGGAGCAGGTCCAGAGGAAGGCCACGAAAATGATCAGGGGGCTGGAACACCTCTCCTGTAAGGAAAGGCTGAGAGAGTTGGGGTTGTTCAGCCTGGAGAAGACAAGGCTCTGGGGAGACCTTTCAATATATAAAGGGGGCTTAAAAGAAAGAGAAAGAGACTTTTTACCAAGGCCTTTAGTGACAGGTCAAGGGGCAGTGGTTTTAAACTGAAAGAGGGTAGGTTTAGGCTAGATATAAGGAAGAATTTTTTAATGATGAGGGTGGTGAGACACTGGAACAGGTTGCCCAGAGAAGTTGTGGATGCCCCATCACTGGAAGTGTTCAAGGTCAGGCTGGATGGGGCTTTGAGGAACAACCAGATCTAGTTGTAGATGTCCCTGCCCACAGCAGGGGGATTGGACTAGATCTTTGAAAGTCCCTTCCAACCCAAACCATTTATGATTGTAAGGCAGTGCTCGCAGCTATGAATGCATACTCTAGGTAAGAGCACTTAGCTCAACTGTAGGGATTGATTCTTTGTTCAAGGGAGGGATGCAGTTCAGAAACACTTCATTCCTACTCCCAGAAAGTAATCTGTTATTAAGGAAGTTATTGGCTGGAAATACATCAGTTCTGATTTTCTGGGAGCCTACTGAGCACCAGGATGGTGGTAAATAGAAATCTGCCATGGGTTTTTTTGCCTCACTGAAAGGCAAAGGAGATCCAGAGTCTGCAGAGTGTTTTAAGAGAAGCATGAAGCTACAAGAACACTGTTAAGCCTTCTAGAGTTGTTTGCAGACACAGGCTAAGGACAGTTTCAGCTGATAAAAACTGAGGACCCAATGTCATGCTCAAAGGTGTTTCTGAACTTGGAACTCCTATTTTCTACAGGTAGAGAGTTCAAATCATTGATCAGTATTAAAGCTTATCAGGAACACACTCCTCACCTACAGGACTATCAGCTGGCACATGGCAGAGTCGAAAGCATACAACCACCCCACAGCAAGGTCAACCATTACTCTTCAGAGAAGTCAAGAATGCCATCAAGAGACAAAGACACACAAATTCTGAAGGCCAAAGAATCAAGAGGAAGCTAGAAGAACGAAGTACTCCAACTCCTTGGGGCAGCCGCCAAGAGCTCAAATATCCCTCAATACATATGGATGTCCATACAGCAAGCTAGAGTCCATAAGCATAACCTCCACACACAATGAGAAAATGAAAATACTTTTCACTCCCCAGATAGCACATTTACACCTGAAGCATAAAGTGTGCACGTGGATTGGGTTTTAAATTGAATGTTTATTACAGTTTTAATGGGTTACATATAAAAACTCGAAGGGTGCCACATGTTTGTACTTTCAAGCCAACTTGAACATGAAGCTAATTAAGCTTCCAGAGTTTTATTACCAAATTGTATGCTAAAAGTGATAATTTAGAAATTGTAAGGGAGATGCTTATTCTTTTCAAGTTGCTATCGTATAAAAAAAACCAGTTTTAGAGACAAGTTGGAAGTTAGCCTCCTTCACAGCCTTTGCTATCAAGCTCACGTACTTGTGTTCAAGCTAGCTGGTGTCAGTTAATGTATCAACTTATTTCAGGTATTTATGCCAAAATTTGTAGCTACTTTTTTAATTTGTCACAAGATGATGCTTCCCTCCTCTCAAGTTGACTACTGCTTTTAAAGGAAGCAAATCCGCAGATCGTGATTCAAATGAGATAACTAGCATTTAAATCAATTGTCTACTTAAGCCATCCACCTTATTTCTACTACAACTGTATCAGTTCAGCAAGTTATTTCATCTCCTGGTACCAACTTCGACATACAAAGATACATGAAACTTGATTCACTTTTGATAAGTAAACAAAAATTCTAGTCAGTCAAGCAGACTACATTCTGAAATTCCACTAAACCAGCCAAAGCAGAAAAAATTAAAAGCAGACAAAAAATAGCAAATGCCTAAAGTTTTGCTAAAGGTAATGTAAGTTCAGTTACAGAGCATCACAGTTCTGCCAGAAGGAGCTTGAAATACACCCAGACCCATCTACAGGCAGTTCTATATATGAAAAGCTTCATTGGTCACATTCTTCATATAAGTTAGAGAATCTTGAAGTCAACATAAGCTTGGAAAGGCTAAAGAAATAGCTCCTTCAACAGAAGGCAGCTGTCCTGGTTTCGGCTGGGATAGAGTTAAATTTCTTCCTAGTGCTGTGTTTCAGATTTAGAATGAGAAGAATGTTGATAACACACTGATGTTTTCAGTTGTTGCTAAGTACTCTGCTAGTCCAGGACATTCAGCCTAAAAAAAAAAAGGCATTGGGAGGGAGCATAGCCAAGACAGCTAGCCCAGCTGGCCAACAGGGTATTCCATACCATGTGACATCATGCTCAGTATATGAATGGTAGGCATGTTCCAGGAAGTAGCGATTGCTACTTGGTTATCAGTCAGTGCGGGTGGTGAGCAATTCCATCGTGCATCACTCACTTTGTATATTCTACCATTATCATCATCATTATTATTATTGTTTTCCCTTTTCTGTTCTATTAAACTGTCTTTATCTCAACCCACAAGTTTTTCTCACTCTTACCCTTCTCGATTTTCTCCCCATCCCTTCTCGATTTTATCCTGGGGTCGGAGGGGAGTGAGCAAGCAGCTGTATGGGGTTTGGCTGCCTGCCGGGTTAAAAAACAACAGCACCCTTCTCGATTTTCTCCCCATCCCTTCTCGATTTTATCCTGGGGTCGGAGGGGAGTGAGCAAGCAGCTGTATGGGGTTTGGCTGCCTGCCGGGTTAAACAACAACAGCCGCCTATGCTGTTAAGGATCCCCTTAACCTACACTCGTACATCTAGACAGACTAATTTGCAAATCTGAATGCAATTGTGGACAGCACTTTACATGGGCACACTAGAGACAATGGGGATAAGCAAAGTGTTCCAGACTTAAGAAACAAGGTGAAAATGTCACTCCGTTCTGCGAGATGTCAGATCACCAGAGTGCCAGTCATACTCTTTCCATTTCTGGACAGATTTACCAGTTACAGGGAGAAAAATCATCAAAAAGAATACAAGAGCATAATGACACTATATTGCCAAGGATGCTATATTTGGGAGATATGTGATATTATGGGACAGGGGTGCTTATATCAGGATCTGTTCCTTTACTAAGTCTTTACTACTCAGTTAAGACCTGGATAGCCTCTCTCCTAGGAGGCTACTAGTGTAGTGTGAAGGGCTACGGCATGATGGCAGCATAGCTCACAAATCAGCATTTCAAGCATGGCATTCTGTGACAGCACAAGGTGTTGCTACCCAGGCTGCCCACCTTGCAAGCATCCACAGTGAGAAAAAGGCTG
This sequence comes from Fulmarus glacialis, assembly GCF_000690835.1. Classification (NCBI taxonomy): domain Eukaryota; kingdom Metazoa; phylum Chordata; class Aves; order Procellariiformes; family Procellariidae; genus Fulmarus; species Fulmarus glacialis. The sequence continues at coordinate 32,901 of NW_009203606.1, read as the reverse complement.
AAGGATTTGACTTTTGAGTACTTACTAGACTCATGCGGCACAGCCAATGCAAGACTAGCACAATAGCCGAAGTGCTACAGAGCACAACATCTAGTTGCTATAGGATTGAAATTACAATGTGCACCTCCAGTTCAGCCCAGCCTTAAATTTTTTTTATCTGACAAATTACAAGTAGAATTGGATATATAGACTGATTTTTACCAGGTACATTTATGACCTAAAAGGAAACCTAATATTTAAGGGCTGCTTCTAATAACAAACCTAAACTCACAGTGTTAAAAACTCTCCTTTTTTTTGCTGCAAAAACAGGTAGTCAGATAAACACCTACATCTTAAGTAGGTTACCGTTCTATTATATCAGTATCCAAGCACACCCATCTGATAAATACTTTAATTTGTATTTTTTGTTCACATCATTGCAAGATTTTTTTTGCATTACAAAGAACATAATTTGTAAGTTAAGATGCATCAACAAGTTTGAAACAAGGATATCCATACTGTGCCTTGATAAAACAACCCATATTAAACTCTATACATACACTCAATAGCAACAACACACTTCCACTAACAGTCACGACATACTTGACTAACAGATGTGCCATAAGGTGACAGCAGGAGCAGTTATTCAAGCATCCATCTACTTTCACAGACAAGGTTTGCAAGATGTTGTAAGCTATATGCTTTGTATTACCATATTTCCCATCATATCCCAAACTCCATTAAAGTCCAGAAAAGGCAGTCAGTAAAAAAAAAACTGTAAAACAGTGATGTCATGCAAAATATAAAACACATTACAGTCTGGTTGAGTTCTCCAGTCTCCATCAGAACGCAGAGTTACCTGTGTTCACTCCATACAAGAATTGTACTTAACCAAGAGCAGAAGTGTCCCTTTTGCCTTAAAAAACCCTGAATATAGCCTGACACTCAGAGCAAAGACTCCACTCCAAAACGCCTCCTTCTCCAAAGTGAAGGCTACCACATGCCTGTCTGCTACCAAGGAACCATTCTATAAAAAGCAGGCCTGTTTTTGTTTAAAACCCCACTCTGCAGATCTAGTATGTAACCTGTCACATATCAGACAAATTCAGAGTAACCAGAAAGATGGATACCTATATTGAGAGCTGTTTCCTGTTTGTCTCCCGTCAGAATCCATATCTTAATTTCTGCCTTCATTAGCGTGGCTATTGTTTCTGGAACACCTGCTTGCAGGCGGTCTTCAATGGCTGTAGCTCCAAGAAGCAGTAAATCCTGGAAAAAAGAATTTGAGGGATTGTTTTTTTAAGATAAACCTGTTTGGAACACACTCAAAAAGGAATTAAAGACAGCATGTTGTACCTCATTGCTAATACAGCATTTTGACAAGCAATATACACTACAGTATGTTTCTTCTGTGCCTATTCTACTTCCTCTGCATACAATTCTTATTTCAAGAGGTACAGAAAGTAACCAAGTGTTTCTGATCAGAAAGATGGCAACGTTTCAAGAGCAATTAATTGAAATTACACAACTCCAAAGCTAGCCTATGGATGAACATACATACTAGAGCATTCACTAATCACCATAGCAACATGATGAGTGGTCACAGTTTATATATTACTTAAGCTCACAAAACAAAAGTCACCTGGCATCACATCATTTAAACTAATTTCCCTCCCATAAAATGTACATACAGACTGGATACAATCACTCAAAGCAAAAATTATTGCAACTATTTATGGATATAATCACTACATTTACATAATAAAAGTGGTATGAACATTAATCAATCCAAGTATCTCTAGTCTACATACTGCCACAAAAACATGTCTCGTACAACTAATTTAATACTACAAGAGTTAGCCATAGTCTTATGCAATTCTAAAGCAACTGCTAGAAGAGATTTGGCCATGTTACAGGAAAAAAAAAAGTCAGGCAGACAAAAATACCTAACAAATAAATCTTGTCAAAAGGCACAATCTACTCAGCAGATTTTAACTTTAAAAGCATTTTAATGATCCCTTACATATGTGAAGATGTTCCATTTAAAAAAATTGATACCAATTGAGCTTAGTTATACTGTATCATGTCAGGAATTGCACAGAGAAAGTTACAGCTTCTATTATTTGTAGGGACTATAATTATTCAAAACAAGTGAAAACAAATTAAGTCAACAGAAGCAGTTAGGAGAGTTGGTGTTGTTCAGCCTGGAGAAGACAAGGCTCCAGGGGGACCTTATTGCAGCCTTTCTATATATAAAGAGGGCTTATAAGAAAGATGGAGAATGACTGTTTACCAAGGCTTTGCAGTGGCAGGACAAGGGGCAATGGTTTTAAACTGAAAGAGGGTAGATTTAGATCAGATATAAAGAAGGAATTTTTTTTACAGTGAGGGTAGTGAGACACTGGAACAGGTTGCCCAGAGAGGTGGTAGATGCCCCATCACTGGAAGTGTTCAAGGTCAGGCTGGATAGAGCTTTGAGCAAGCTGGTCTAGTGGAAGATGTCCCTACCCATGGCAGGGGGTTGGACTCTAGATGACCTTTAAAAGGTCCCTTCCAACCTAAACTATTCTATGATTCTATGAAGAGGGCATTAGAGCAGCTCCTCCTTGTATGCATCTATGCATGCATAAAGAACAAAAGAGGAAGTTGTTATTTATACATGTGTGTAGGCTGACATTAGTTGCAGGTCTTGACAAAGCTTAAGGTTTGTTACGAGATATTCATCTGGTAAAGGTAGTAGAATCAACTCCCATAAGTCATTTGCTTTAGTACCCTATAGCCTCCTGATGAAACATTAGCCCTATTGATGCTAACAATACTTGAAGGTTACAAATGCAATTCAAGTGTGCAACTGTAGATTGTCTTTTTTTTCCAAAATCACTTGTTAAGCAGTTAAACATGACAGCACAGGTACCAGCATGGCTGAGCTACCTGACCAGGGGAGTTACTATTGTGCCTGTTGAAGCCCTCTCAGCCGGTGTACACATGGGGAAGGAAGCCAGTTCAAGTTTGTCTCCACGTGTGCACCTGTACTATGATCCAGTGACCTCAACACTCAGCCTGACAAAGTAGCTCTCACGCTCTCGTTTGAGCCCTTAGATGAAAAATTAGCCTGTTAAAATATAACGTATTTTATGTTACAGCCACAAGCCAGTTTATTATCTAGAAAGAAGAGCCTACAGACCAGAGAATTTAACCTAGGAAATACCAGCTCTAAGAAAAAAAAAAAATTCAAGTTTCAAGTGCAATTCCCTGCTCCTTGGTATGACTAGCAAGCAAACATTAACAGGAAAGGAATACAGTGGGTATTTCCTACCAATATGGCACTAAGTCCAAAACTCTAATTCTACAACCCACTCGTTATCTTTTTTCAAGATAATAAATTGTGAAAAGAGGTAGAAGGTAGATGGTCAAAAATTATCTAAGGTTTGAGAACACATTTTAAAGAGAATCAACCCATGTTCATTTTTCACCTCAGTGAAAACAGAAGAGTACAACAGCACAGTCGTAGGAAGCAGAAAGCTGAAAAGAGCAATGCAAACCTACAGAATCAAGGATTAGATAACCACACTGCAGCTGACCAACCAACACAAAAGACGACTTTAAATGTTAGTCTGCAAAGCAAGACCCAATCTTCAGCTATTAAAGAGTTCTTGGAGTTTTTCTGTTACCCTATGAAAGTTAGCTCCCATCCTAGTCTCAACTCCTTCCCTCTTCTGCCCCAACTAACTCAAATAACCAACAGTGCTCCAGAACTGAAGTTGCATTATTAATATCAATTAAAAAAGAAATTGAAGTTCAAAGAGCATTTTAAAGAAACCACTAAATAAAACGAGAGTGAAATAACTGGAGTGAGGGGAAAGAGCATGAATAAGTGCAGGTGAGAAGTGGGACTACCAGCATTTCAGAAAGCAGTAAGACCAACAAGTATCAAAGAAACATTGGCCCCTAGTGTTGACGTTTTAACATTTCACTCAGTGTGGTATTAGTTTCAAACTGGTTCTCTGATACCTACTTTCCTCTTCCAGAATTTTGAGTTCTACAATTTGCATGGAGCACAGTTTTTCATCTTTTTTCAGTCCATGCGACAACAGGCCTTGGTGAGCACTTTGTTTTGTCTACAGTGTCTATAACAGCCTTCAGAAAACCTGAACCATGACTGCTGTATGAAAAGGAACAAATTTCTCTTCATATGCTAGTACATGGCAACTTGGTGCAACACAATGATTTTATACATTATATTTATCAAGTTACACCAACCTTACACAAGACAGCAAGATAAAAAGGATATGAGAAAAGAGTTTAAGTAGCAATGACCTTTTATACATAAGTTAGTCTCAGATTTACGAACTAAAACTTAAGAGGTCTATGGACTGAACAGGTTGCCAACTAAGAATACCTTTTCAGTTTCTGATGAATGAAGTTAACAGTTCTACTGTATAAAGCCAAAATTCCATGGGAAAAGACACATGTAAGGGAATCTGTATCTGATCACCAAAAAAGTATGCATCTTACCTTTTCAATGATCTCATAGCATTCCTCCAGCTTCTGAGTTCTGTCTTTCAAAACTGTACTGGTTTCATTGTAGACATTCAACCACTCTCTGTAACAGTTTTCTGACAGGTCTGCATACGCAATGCACAAAGTCCGCAGACCTACAAAACAGAAGACAGCCATTACACACAGTAAAATTACACTGAGCATCAGCAAATCATTAATGCCCCAATGAATGCTAAATTCTAACCCTCTCACTGGAGCCAACAGGAGCTTTTAATGTACACTTAAACTCTGGATTCCAGAAAATCTCCCTGTACATTTTTAAAGCATTTGGGTTTCCACAAATGTAAAACAAGAGTCTGGCTCATGTAGGTTACTAATGTTGGTGCAAATCAAGAGAAACAGACACAAACTTCTCCCTGATTTGCAGTATTGCAATCTAGCCATACTGGAGCAACAAAAGGGTCATCTTTAATCTTTTTAGTTTAAGTATGAAACCAAGCTTGGCTTTCATGTATTTTTAAAAAGATCAAATTAAACAAAGAACCGGCTACATATTGTGACTGGAGATACTACTTAATCAAACATCCTGCACAGCCCACACTTCCTTTTAGACAGACTGTTTTCTCCTTCAGTGTATGCACATATCTCACATTAATAATGGGACTTACACACGCACAGAAGAGTAGAGAATAAGGCCCATGAAGTATGAAAACCATTTTATTAGACCACTGACAAAAATTAACATACAGAAGTAATGATATTTCTTTTTCTGGCATGAGTCAAGCACAAAGGAGTGTGCAATAAAATACAAAAGATTAGTTACTGAGAATGTGGGAGTCTGCAAAAAAATTTTTTTTCTTTTTTTAAAAGCTAAATAAAAAATGTTTTCAGATTTAGGAAGAAAAGCACTAGTTCATTGTTTTACTATAATGCAAATATTTTCTGCTGCTGTAGAAGAGTGAACAAAACCAAGTACTTCCCTGTGTATCAGTCACAAAGGCCTTAGAGACCATTTCAGACCATCTTTGATGTCTTGGTGTTCCAGGCTTCTCAGCACATTCAGGTTATCATTCTGCTTCATAAAGCCAGGGACTTTGTCATTTGACTTTTACACTGGCAAAAACACCTCTAACTCCAATGTAATTAAGGTGTTCTGGAGATAGAACTCATGCCCTTTCCCTTCATCATGGCCACACAGAACCCCATCTTTTCCTTCCAAATTCTGCTTCCCTACTGAAAGCTCACAGAAGCAGAGCACAAACTGCCTTAACAACTCTAGGATAACTTTAAGTTTAATTTGCTGATTACACACCACTTCTTAATTTATCGTCATAACCACCTTATTTGGCACTGCAAAGCTTAAACAATGCAGAACATGCTGCAAGTAATTTGATAAACTGAATTCTCATGACATGCTGTTTCTCTTACCTTCTGTTGCGAAGTATTCAAGATGGCACAGTGTTTGCTCCATATACTGGGAATCTTTCGAAAGCCTCTCAAAAATTACATTATCCTATCAAAATCAAATTCATTACAACAGAGTAAGTCTACATATGAAGTTCCCATCTGTTTATTTCAAGCTCAAGTGAAGTAACCTGAGTGGACTTGCTAATATCGGAACCCAAGACTATATTTACAACTAATGCATTTGGGTTTTAGAGACTTTGGTTCGAGTAACTAATGTGGATTTTGCCCAGTGGCAGAGATACTGCATCTGCTTTAAATGATGGAGACAGAAGCACATTCTACCCTCCTCCCCTCTTTCCATTACTGGGCAGTACAGAACACTCCTTTCTGAATTACGAAGCAGATATGTTGATTTTCAGAGAATATAAGTGTCTAGTCTTTTTCAGTACACATTGTAGTCCCATATAAAAGAGCTTTTTGCAATCCTTTCTAGAAAAGATTCTCACTGATGTTAAAAAATACAAGGCAGAAACACTGAACAGGTTCTACCACAAAATTCTCTCAGAAATAACCTTCTTCCTGCGGCAACTTTCTTCATCACTAAATCAAAGAGCAATTGAAAAGACACAGATAACAGCTAAAATCAAAATTCAGCACCATCACCAACGTATCTTAGAGTCTCTGGATTTTATTCTGCAACTACCAGAACAAATTGATAGATACATGTAAAATACACAAACCCTGCTTTTGCTCAAATACATACTCTTAAGCTATGTAAACAGGCCTACATCTATCACTGATTAGAGACAGGCATACAAAACAAGTAATTTACGATGGATGTGACAGGATAGGATATGACTATCGGAATGTGGAAGAGTTCACACAGAACTTACAGTTTAGATCAGTGGTGGATGCAGCAGAACATATAAGACAAAACACTAGATTACACTGATTACTACAACCCTTTCGCTCTATTAGACATCTGAGTCTGCTCATATGGAAGATTGCATGAAATTTTTTACTACAAACTCTCCTGTTATCCATCCCTTCCAGTGCCATACTCCAGGAAACAGTGTGGACACAGGCATGGTATGAGCAACAAGCAGTTGCAAATCTGTGCAATCCTACTAGGCATACAACTTTGAAATACCACACAATGACAGTGGGCTTCACTCCCACCACACCAGCATGAAGCCGGCACATCTTTATCAAATCAGAGGAATTAAACTGAAGCAACAGAGCAGTGCAAACCTATATGTCAGGACAAATTCAAGTAAACCAGGTCCTTACAGAAGTCAGAAATAGTTTTCCCTGTTGCAAAAAGCCACCTGCATGGGTTTCCATTGAAATTAGAACCACTATCTGGCTGTGGCCAATGCTGGTTTTGCAGCCTTTATACTTCGCTATGTTATTGCTCTTGTCAGTGAAGACAGAAGCACAACATGGTGCAAGTCATGATGACAAATAACAGGTGCAGAGATGCAAGAGCCAGATCAAGAGCCAACCACCTGAGAACAGATTTTAGTATTACAGATTCAGACAACAGCATTTAGTCTAGCTCCCGAACTGCTGCTGCACAGCTGGGTGAAATCCTGACTTTGCATAAGTAAAAGGTAGTGCTCCCAATAGTTTCACAATTTCAACTGGGTAGTAGGAAGCCTAGCAATCTTCTGCCTGCAAAGAGGAGGAATGACAGATCTCCTAAATCACTTGGCCCTAAACAGAAAGCCAACAGATATTATGCATGAGACACAAAATGCCAGCATCAGCCACAGCTGTTGAAACAATAACTGGTAGTGTTAGTTCTCCATTAGGTACCACAATTACTTACAGCCCCTTTGCAGTAGAGACGCAGCTGTCCCGCTGGAGTTCGAACAATCACTGACATTCTCTTCCTGTTGCTATTGAAAGAAAAATATTTGCTTTCATTAGTCATAGTGATAACAAGTAAGTCCTGCTCTAGCCAGTGAATTTTCTCAGATGTGCTCAGTGCATCTGAGATCAGGTGAGATGTAACTGTAGTAACTTAAGACAACACAATGCTTGACAGCAACAAGAAATACTAAATTGTCCATTTCCAGCTTCAGCCCTATGGCTCCCAATGGTGAGCACTCAACCAGAACACAGACTTGCACCCAAATGTAAGCAAGAATTTGGAAAAGAGCAAGATGGCACAGAAATCCTCCTGAAAGAAGGGGAGTCACAGCTTTTCATTATTCCTCAAGCAAAATTGTTTTGGGGACTCAGGCTAGAAATGGAATCATTAAGGCTGAATGCATATTTATTATAAGCATAACAGACACTGAAATAACCACCCACTGACAAGGGCAGTTATTTAACTTCCTAACTCAAAAGAACACAAAAATGTCATAGAAAGGAATCATGGTATAGACCAGCTCTTGGCCTCCCTATAGGTTCTTTATATTGGCCTAATCAGACCTACATAGTTGAGATTATGTAAAACAAAGTCAGACCCTCTGAGCAGGACTGCATATCAAGACAGTCAAATTTGGGATATATTTTAAAAACAAAGGTAAACAGTAGCATACTATACACAGATATTTAACAAAGGAAGGTAGGCAAGAATTTTTTTTTTTTTTTTTTTTTTAAGATCAATTTTGGCATTTCACTTATCAATCTCTCCTTTAAAAGAGCCACTGGAAAAAATGCAGCTTCTAAGAAGCAGAGGCAAGCAAATCAACTCTCATCAAGAGAACCCTAAGTACATATGGTTTCATATTCAAAACAAGTTATCTGTAACTATAATTCTTTTCCTTAGCAAACAGAGAATTCAAAAGCATCCTCCTTCCTCATTCCCTTCTTGCCAATATGTACAAACAGATCAGAGTGTAGACCTATCTTCCTCCTCCTCCTCTGAAGTTGGTCTGGGAAATCTAGCCCCTTTTCAGGGCTCAAGAGCCATGTGTAAGAAAGTAAGCTCTTGGCATGTATGATCAGACAAAACAGAGACTTTCTTTAGAAAGTCTGGAAGGACAGCAATTAGCTGTGCCCAGAATTTCTGCAGCAAGCTAATGATACTGGGAAGCCTCCTTGTGCTTTTTGAAATCTAATTATAGGAACTCCCTCACTGATCAAGTAGGAAGTTGCTACACACAGGGAAGAACTAAGCTTTTTTCTGCTGCCTGCAGGCTACAGCTACTCTTGTCCACAGACACCAGGGTACTGAACTTGTCAGAAACCCTAAATTCTTGTAGTACCTTTTTAGATATTCCCATAAGTAGCTTAAGTAGCTACATTCTGAATGAAAAGGGGAAACTAGTCAAGCATAATCTTCAAAGCAAAACAGGACACAAGAAAAGCTGCCTACCCAAATCTTCCCTGACTTCAGTTTTACATACTCCTTTAGAGCAGAACCAGCCAACTCAAAGAGGGCAGAGAACAAGACTTAAAGGCTTTAAGCCACAGTGAAAACAGAAAAAACAGCAGAAAAGCCTGCTGACTAGCACCCTCCAAACTGACAAAACTTTATCAACTGACAAAGAGAATCCAATGATTTAGGGGCCAGATTCATCACACAAATCTTCTTGCCACCCAAGCAGTGCCCATCCTAACTAGCCTGACAAGTGAGGAGTGCTTGCAAGGTTTAGTTTTTCATAGCTGGAGTGGGGGGCACCAAAAAGCCCTCCAGTTGTAGATTCCACCTACTCAAAAAAAAGAGTAATTTACAGAAGCACTATAAAAGTGCAACCTCAATCTCAAAACATGTTCTTGAAGTAGACAAGTGACACATCAGGAAATCAAAGAGGCACAGAATGACACTTTCAGGGCAGCAACTTTTCAATAAAGTGGAGCTGGAGTGGCAGGAGAGCTTCATGCTCACATGCCAACAGCCACCAGTTTGTAAGAAGCTCTGTATTAGCCCTGTATTGGAAACGAGGAGATGGAGGGGCAGGACAAAGTTAAAGTAGTTCAGCTTTTCTACTGCATCAGCTGAAACTTTTTATTCTCAATAATGTATTTACAAAAATGGTTTTCTTGTTACCCTACATTTAGTATATTAGAGGAAAACTTACCTGGAAAACTCCAGCACATTAAGAATTTCAAAGGTTTTTTCTTTTCCCAGCTACAAAAAAAAGTAAGTACTCTTTTAAGTATAATTCGCAGTATATTCTTACATGCGTAAACATGCAAGTTGGTGAAACACATTTGTTGATACATCCCACTGTAAATAAAATGTGGTAATAGCTCCCTCTCCTGGTAAAAGTGATGTAGAGCCCTATTTAATGAAGGCATTCTAATCTTACTTGAATGTCTAATATTGTGGCATCCTCCATTTCCTATTTTTACACCATTTCAAGGTACTAATACCTTACTCTAGAAGGATAAGCATGCTCTGAAAGTTAAGCTGCATATTTACTTCTTAGCAGCCTTAGAGACATATTACAGACTGTGAGCACAATTCCAAGTTAAAATAAACATGCCATCCAGATTTGGTATTACAATAACCTTTGTCTGAACTGCCTTAATATTTCTTTTACTTGAATTTACAAACATATTAGATCATATTTTTTGTGGCAGAAAATGGTTGACTGAGGAGTAATTCCTGTTATCACCAACAACTATTTGCTGGGGTTGAGCGTGAGCAACCTGAGGAGGCAAGAGGATTAGAAATGCCTTGTCTTTGCATTCCTGTTGTATAACAGATGGTAGGAGCAGTGGGAGTTACCGGAGTCTCAGAACTCCAGTAGTATTTGTAGCACATGGTTAAAGAAAGGGCTGTAGCAAAATCTAATCGCAGTACAGAGTTATAGCCTATGAGGCACATATCAATTCAGCAATATCCCCAAGGCCAAAAGCCATCTCCAACCCATGTTTTACGTACTGCCACAGATGTAGACAATGAGGAGAGACAGGAACCTCTAGGAGTGACAGCTTTTATTGCTGGCTATAAACTGACCATGCTCCCAGCTTGGCATGTAAGAGGAGTATAAAACTAGGTCAGGTGGGCCTGGGTCTTCCTGCACAGGAGAGAAGAGCCTGGATAGCTCTAGATGACACTATTCACCCTAAGCTCTTCCCCTTAAACTAAGCAGCAGCTTTCTGAGTAGTTAGAAAAAGTTTGTGACAAGTCCTAGAAAGATCTATGTTTTAAGCACTTGGCTTGGCAGCATCCCAAGAAACTTGAAAGTGAATGTACCTGAGGGGAAGGACAAAAATACATCCATTATTCTTAACAAGGACCCTACTATATACTCTAGAGACAAAGTTCTCATCTTGGTTGCATCTGTGTAAATCTGGAGCCACTTTAGCTTAGACTGCAACTTAAATCAGAATGTGGCCCCATGAGTTTGAAACTGCCTGTGTTAACTCTAATCCGTGTACACACCCCTGCATACAAAGCTTGTTAAATAGATAGATATTCTGTATGTGATCTTACTCAGAAGAAAAATTCCATTTTAATACAAGAAATCAAACATTTAGAAGTATAGTAACGGTTAAACATAATAGTTAGAAAATCTCCCATTTCCTTCTGATGTAAGCATGCTCATCTGTGCTTCCCAGACAAGGGAAATATTCTTCAGGCACAACTGCTGTCATTTCCCATACAAGCTTGCAACTTCCTATTGCCCATGCCACACAGAAGGGCAGAGGACTTTGCATCTAAAAATAGAGTAAGACAACTTTTCCCAGTCTGCAGAAGCCTTTTGCATGTAGCATCCTAAAGGCCCTTTACAGGGGAACTCACAAGAACCACACAGGAGACATTTATGCTCTGCATGAGCTTAGCAGTCTGTGCCATGCACATCTACTACTTACCGCATCAATGATAACCGAATGTGGAGTCCGTCCTGTGAAGACATAACCGAGTTTCTTCGCTCCTTTCACTAATGCCCCTTCATCTGCCAATACAAGAAAAGCTTAATCTGGTATGTAGAAGAGGCCTGCAAAGTCATACTTAAATATGCCACACTGCCAAAACACAGAAGTCCCCTTTCCCTATGTACTCCCACATCTCTAGGGCTGCTAGAGTAGCTCTGCACACGCTTCCACAAGAACATTGACATTTTAGTCCTACAAAGGCCATATAATATCAACTATACAAACTTCATACTCAATCTGTATAAAACATCCTGTAACTACTGAAGCATTAAACTCTACTGTTGTGGAGAAGTCATACTTTTCTACATGAAAAGGGGGATCTGTTCTGAAAGCAAGATCAAAGCTGTGTTACTCTAAATTCCTACAACATGCATTTAATCCTTTTTCTCTGTAAAGGCACTAAGTTCAGGTGCTATAGACTTAAGTACAGCATTGTTTTCTGGAGACTGAACTGGGCAGCATCATTAAGAGCTTAAATAACCCAGCTGAAACCAGAGCCAACACCTCTACCTCTAGTATGTACTTATACAGCCTCGTCAAGGAGCAAGTGGCATTAAGTACAACCACCATCAAGTGAATTTAGTGCCCAGCTCAAGCAACCGTAATGTCTCTACAGCTCCCTTGGTCTCCTCAGAGTTCATCAACACTGTGACTAACATTGTGACTAAATCTGCCTTACACGGGCTGTTCATCTGACTCTGCAGACACTTTAAGACAAATAGAAACACTGCTGCTTTATCACTCAATATATCACCACAACAATTCCAGAAACATCCTCAGAAATGGAGATAAATTTGATGGGTAGCAGGGCCCTACTGTTCTTAATTTTGGCCCTGCCTACCTCTTTCAGTACCACTGTGCTGCCTGAAAGAAGGAAGAAATGGGTGAAGGGTAGGCCCAAATATGGCCAAGACTCTGCTCTTTCTTGTACCATGTCATGTATCAGCAACTTGTATCTGCATAAAGCAACATGGGAAGCTACTAAAGACAAACAGCACTCATGCCACATAGAGCAAGGAACTGTTCATGCAGAAACACATAGTACTTCCATAGGTCAGCTCGATGTAGGGAAGACAAGTCACTGAAAGTTTTACTTTTGCTTTTCACCCCTGCAGAAAGAGGCCAGAGTAGGTGGTCTTGTGAGAGCAGAAGGGATCAAAAGCCTAGCCTAGCTCTACAGAAACATCATGGAATTCGCAGTTTTCTTTGAGGCATTGAAAAGCAGTGTGCACTGGTGACAGAAGATGCCAGATCTACTGCTAGCATCATGGAGGACCTCCTGCTTTTAAAATCAATGACCTCTTCAGAAATTTCTGCACTTTCCTTTCATCCCCATCCATTCATTGCTACTCCCTCACTCCTTCCCTCCCCAAAAAGACAGCAACAACCAACCTGGAGAGGAGGCCTGGTAGATTATTGTATTTCCTTGTCTCTCAGGAACAACAGTATGACACACAGCCAGCAGAGTGAGGAACTCCTGTATGTGCACAGCTGTGGGCTAGACAGGACATCAGGAAAGTCAGGTTTAGTATTACACACAGACTGAGAGGCAGCTGTTCACAAACCTGATAAGACCTCTTAGGTACCACAGACAAAAAAAGATATTCTGTTCTCTATTCATAGTAGTTGCCTTCGTCCCAGAACATCAATACAGCAGAGTTAAGGGCCATCATTAACGAACTGGAGTGCTAATGATAACGATCTCACTTCCCATGCAGAAAGCTGGGAAGACAGAATATTCCCCCACCCCACCCCCCAAATATAAAAGCATTAGTTCTGTAGCACCCCAAGCTTCATATAGGCAAAGATGTCTGCCACCAGATGCTGATGATCATCAAGCAATAGGAAATACTACTTTGGTAGCTTCCACAACAGCTTTCAATAGGTTGACAGTAACCACACCAGAACTAAACTCATTGCAATTGCACCCTTAGTGATGAACATCGAGCTGACAGCAGCTGATTAGCCAGTAGAAGGCAACATCGTGTGCTCTTCCACCAGAATACATCATCCAGCCAAGCAGAAATTTGATCATAGTCCCTACACATTCAGCATCATGAGAAGACACAATATAAAACATTTTTCAGAGACTGCATAGTTGCCAGCCACCCCAAAGTGCTTAAAGAGACAGCAGGCTACAACTCAGTGAAGATGCTATGGCACTTAAATCATAGGCCTCTGATCAACAAATTCTGGCAACTGTAGCTATAGTGACTTGAAATGGAGTCCTCCATCCCATTCTTCCCTCCTTTCCACCCCTGCCTCTGGCATAGCATTTCCAGTCTCATAGCAGTAAGGAATGGTACTCAGCTGCCCAGGTCACAACTTGCCATACTAACTTCATCCACAGTTCACACAGATATTTAAGATGCTTGGCTGAAACAGCTGAAGTGAACACATGTTCCCCTTCACCAACTCTACTATATCCGTAACATCAGTCGGTAGCATCAAAATCTTACATCACAGCAGCTGTTTGCTCAGTGACTGAGTCAGACATGAACTTAGCAGTTTTACCTTTGCAGAGAGCCTTAGTTGACTTTGCAAACTCTCACAAAATTTTTGCATATGAAAATATCATCTAGTTTCCAAAGTCTTCATTAGCATAGCATATTTTATACATACTCCATCTTAACAGAGTCACTACAAAATTAAGAGCATAACAAGCACAAGGTCAGTCCAAAACCCCACTATCGTGATATTAAAACCAAGATCAGATGGAGAAGAATCCTGCGAGATTCTAGTAAAACAGGATCCAAGTTTTTTTTTCCAACAGTTAAAAGATGCATCTACAAAATTTATTATGCTAGTGTACACCAGAACATTTCACAACAGAAAAAGGCCACAATACTCAAATGAAACTATGTGAAAACTACAGGCCACCAAAAATCCTCTGATGTGAGAGGCTTATATTATATGTATTTTTCTAAGAGTATATGCAGTACTACTACCTGAAATACAACACACAATCATTTTATAAAACCCTTTAATCACATAGAACTACTGAGACATTAAGGACTCCTCCATTTCCCACTTAGAGGGGCACTTAAAACAAACTTCTCATGATCAGGCCAGCAGCATTCACAACTGGGTCTCAAGACACATTAATGCTTCTCTCCCCAAGCCAAGCTATGTGACAAAAATAAAGTTTTGTTCTATCTCAGGTCCTATTTCAGGGACAAGACCAAGAATAGGAAAAAATTCTTGAGTTTTTGTTTCTTTTTTCAATATGATGCACATGGCCTGCATACTTGTACAACAGAAAGATGCTATAGCAAGGTTTAATTAGAAGAAAGTAAATTACTATGAAAGCCACAAAGTGTCAGCTGGCAAATGTTGTGTTAACATGTGTAAACAAAAAGTAAGCATATCAGAAAAGAGTGTAATAAAAGGACTGCAGATCCAATACTTATATTCTTGTTTTACTTCAT
Source organism: Fulmarus glacialis (assembly GCF_000690835.1). NCBI lineage: Eukaryota > Metazoa > Chordata > Aves > Procellariiformes > Procellariidae > Fulmarus > Fulmarus glacialis. The sequence continues at coordinate 17,746 of NW_009203606.1, read as the reverse complement.
GTATTTATTCATGAAAATACTCATGGCAAACTGTTTCACATGGGACCTTTATCTTTGTATACTGAAACTTTTTAATTGTATGGTCACAAGCCACTAAAATAACAACAGTTGTAGCTTTTGTCATGCTGGAGTGCAGAGGCTGTGTTCCAGAAAAGGAACAGATGGAATATAATCTGAGAGTAGTGTACAAAATGTTAAGTCCACAGCAAATTACTGGTCAGGAGGTTTCTGCTGCTTCATTATTTCCAGTGAAAGCAATGAAAGTTTTAACTCCATCTCAAAATGCATAGCCTGCTAGATTCTCATTTCAGCATCCATTGCTGCAGACCTTTGCTGTCCTTCTTACACGTTTATCACCTAGTCCCTTATAAGCTTTCATAGTATGTGTTCTATCATCTGGAAACAACCTGGCTCCAGTAATGTCATAGATTTCAATCTTTCCTATGTATATACTTCTGCTTTCAAGCCAGCAATGTAATTTGTTGCTGTCTTGGTATTTTCACAGCTCACAATGTATTATATGGCAATCTTCCAATTCTATAGCAACAGATCACCAGAGGCCCAGCTTATCACATCAGCTCCTCCACACAGCTGTCATTTGTTTCCTTTCTATATTATTCCAGCACTGACATAATATTTGTTGCATTGGCATGAATCAGGATAGAGCATTCAAATTCCTACTTCAGAACTGTGAACAGAAAACTCATTAATAGCTTCTGTGGTGATACATCCCTTGCACCATGCCAAGCTTAACCCCAGCATAAGACAGAGATCCCACAGGTTAACTGATTCTGCTTTATTACTTATTTTCCTCTATTAAAGCAAGTCCCTGACATTTTAGTACTCAAATTCTTCCTGATGGTCTCCGTGAGACATTCCTTGCCTGCTCATATGTTAAGTTCAGCTCTATTTCTTCCCACCCCATCTTTTCCTTCTCTATTTATCTGTAGCAGGAACAAAGTTTGCATATTTTAGTCTCTTGCTCATCCGTCCACAGGCAGTTCTCAATCTGAGTGCCTTCTCCCCCCATTTTTCTCCCTGTGTGCCAACAGCTCTAGGTGAAAGCTATTGCTTCTCTTTCTCTGTCTTTTCCAAAGATGCATGGCACATCTGGTGTACAACCACCTATGCCAGCAGTACACCCCACTGGCTGAACTTATTTTGCACACTGCCCCTACAATATGAGAACTACAGACACATTGAGACAGTCTCGTATTTCTGGAAGCAGTGTCTGGATTGTTATCTACAAAGCATTATCTACACTGAAAGTAAAAGTTTCCCTATCTAGAAGGCACATCATTATCCATTATCAAGCAGGGCATAGACCACTGGTCAGGAAGCTGTAGTAAGTTTTCATCCCTTTGTTTTGTTCCCTCTGAATAAGGGAGAATACACTGAGTCGAAACTCGTTCTTTTGGGGAGCAAACTGCACTCCTCAGAGCTACATATCTGCACATTTGTCACACATGTCCTTACCTGGGCCTCTTCACTCTGAAGACAGAAACTGCATTATTCTAGTCAACTGTTCACAGCGTGATAAAATTACAAGGAAGTTGCATGTCAAGTTAAAGATATTTATTCATCTCTCCTTTGACTTGTAGCAGTACCAGATCAGTGCCTCCATTCACAGTATTTCCAGATGAGCAGGACTGACAGGTTTTTGAGCAAATGGCCTAAAAATGGCCAATGGGATATTAAGGCACAGTAACAACTTGAGCTTACTACTTAGCATAAGTGTGGCACATTCTGCCAAGGACAGCTAGTAAAATACTCATCCATTTCATTACCAGGGAGAATTACGACTCACTGTCTCAAAAAGATGTGAACTTCCTACTGTTTTGTTCATTAAAATAATACCTGGAGAACAGTGTGAGGATCCAGATACGTTGGGCATCTCTAAAACAGTGAAGCTGGTAAGGTTGGAGCGGATTTGGGATATTTCAGGCACAGACTCAAAGAACACATTAACTCTACTGATATTCAAATGTTGGTTAAATGCAAGTTTATCTTGTCCAAAGTCACCAAAATATGATCTATAATTAAAGATACTGCCTTGTGCTTGAACAAAAGAAAAGTATGGACAATAAGGGCAAAAGCAGAAGAGTGAAAAGTATTTCTCACCAAGCTATAACAATTTGTCAGCTGTAAAACAGTATGTTTGGACAGTTTTCAGGCAACAGTTACTTTCTGACCAAAAGCCTCCCAGAGGTTCTCACCACCTGAATGTATTTTCCTCCTACTGTATTTTAAATTCCAGTTTTTCATTCCAGTAGTGATATGCTTTTCTTGTTCTGCTTTCCTAAGGAATTAAGAATCAGCTGACAATCGCAGTCATTACAAAGCCTGATAGGATAAAAGCCTCAGTTCCCACATACTTCATGGAAACAAGCAGACATGTTGGAGAGATCTAAATGAACACTTTCACTATGGTAAAGGCTCAACATGAGCACAACAATTATCTGTTCCGCCTGGCCAGCTGCTTAACTACTCCTCACATATACTCACTGAATCAATTCATGCATCTGCAGCTATACCAGCTACATGCTTGCTTCTTCTTGCGCAAGCAGTAATTTGCAAGCCTCAGAAGAGAGCTTATACGCAGATTGGAATGAGTAGAGGAAGTTTGGAAAGAATCCTGGGAGATAACAGAGAAGTCTAGGATGAGATACGAGTTTATTAGTTCTTTTACTTCTTGACCTCCTTCCCTGTGCTCATATCAGGGTAAAAAATAACCCCACACCAAACAGGCTTGCATCTCCATGATAAGTTTATTCACAGCACATGTGCAACTCACAAGCACCAAGATAAAGACCATCTAGCACATTCACCAAACTTTCTTTGAAGTTTTTGGAAATAACTGATCTTTGCTTATTCTAATAAGAGTTTATGCCATTTTCCCTATAGAAACAAGCCAGCATCATACTCTTGGCGCTGATGCACAGTTGATCCAACAGAAGCTGTTACAAAGAAAAAGTATAGGCAGACAAACCTAAGTACTTTCTTCCACATTAAAATCCCAGAGAAGTCAAGAGAAACCTCCACATGTTGTCAAGACAAGTTATTTTTCCTTTGAACACTTCCTGCAGGGCAATAATTCTTTGACTGTTACTCAAGAGTGGACTTGGCCATCAGTCAGTCCTTACACACCAGTGGCCCAGAAGAGATACGAAATTCAGAGGTGATGCAGGATGCTAAAATATTCCTAGCAGAAGGAAAACAATCTCATGAGGACAAGTACATTATTTTTTTATTTTCAACCAGGAAAGAAAATTACTTGGCACTGAAACAGCTCTAAACTAATACTTGCGACTGGATTGAAAAAAAAAAAATCTTCAAGAACAGAGTAAGAAGCAATTATTGAGTGTTTGTGAGACACAGCACATGACAACTTCAGCTGCAAAAGGGCAAATGTTTAAAAAGAATTCATTGCCCAGCTGAGAACAGCACCATCTGACCCCACAAGGCAGCTTGTGCTAGAATACTTCAGTTTTATCACCTCAGTTCACTAAACGAGTAGAGATTGTCAGACATCTGTAAATGGTATCTGCAGCTATCTACTAGCTATGATAACTAAGGATATTTAAGTAGAAGGAAGCAGTTTATGCACCTTAACAGCTGACCTAATGCAAAAAGCTTATGAGCTAGTAACAGGTGACTCTTCCCTCTCCCACTATCCTATAATCCAGCCCTCATCTCACTGATACAGTTTGACAAATGGATCTGAACTTCCTAAGCAAACTGTCACAAGTAGTCCTTGCATTCTTGTGTCTTGTGCTAAATCACCACTTGTCAGTGGGTGGCATCCATCCCTCCAGTACAGCCAGGCTCCAAAAGATATCTTTGACCTACACAAGGTACACCTTAAGTCTTATCAGCCACAAGTTTCCCCACCAATTGTCTGAGGGCTGAGTTCACAGAGTGGGCTCAGACAATAGTCAGTTGTGCAGTGACAACAGTATTGATCTGTTCAAGTTGCCAGCCCAAAGGAAACTTGATGCCTAAGAGTTCAGCATGTAAAGAACAAAGACTTCTGAGTTGTCCAGACTAAGTGACACCTAAGGAAGCTACCAAAATCCTTTATTTGCCTGCTACAACAGCAAATATTCCTTCTATCTCCCAAACTAGAAGCTCTACCCAGAGAAGATCAAAGAATTAGAGATACCCCAAAGTTAAGGAGCCATCTCAAGGCTAGATGAGAAACTCCATCTCACAGGCCATTTGATATATGTCCCTTCTGCTGAGTCTATTAAAATGTACCGAAGCACTTCTCTGCAGAGATGCCTAAAGCAACAGCCAGTGAGGAAGAGCCCAAACACGCTTTATCTTTACCTAAACCAGTAGCCTTGCATTCAGAAGGAGTACCTGGTGTCAGCAACTGCCATAAACCATAACTGTAACCATATATAAACAAACAGAACACAAAAGAACAGGAGGCAACCCAAATCTTGGCTGCAAGTGAAGTGCAGTGGGAAGTCCTTCCAGTGCAGATGATTACAAAAGCCACACAGGAAACCTGTACGTTGTCCTGGCAAGGCCACCGTCCTGAAGGTTAGAGCACAGGAGCCATCTTCTGGCTCTATCACCCTGAGGAATATGTAGTGACATACAAAGTAGTAAATATTCCTTTGGGCATTTATACCATGCTGCATTTCAACTTCTTAAGTACTGTAAAGCCAAACAGAAAGCAAAGATTTGCTGCACACAAACAGGATGTTGTAACTATATTTTAGATGCTCATACTAAACTTAACCAGCCCAGTTACAGAAGTTATACAAGTTACACTAAGGAGAGCAATCAGTTAATTGAGTTTGTCATTTGAGTTTGTGCTTGCCAATGCCCAGATTCCCTACAGTGATACAGTTTCTGCAGAATACAAGGGTCATATTTTTCACAAGTGACTTAAGTTGTCTGTTGTCCAGTCAGACACTTCATAGCTGCATGGTTTCCAAATAAGCAATGAACTGACACTCTCCTAAGGACTAGGTCCCTTTAGGACACAACCAGTTAGGCTAAGATTACTAAGTGTCAGGCTAAGCTTAAGCTTGCCATTAAAACCCATCTCTTACATCCTGTACGCAATTGGAATTCCAAACAGTTACAGTATTTAAAGCAGGTCTCATACCAGAACCACCTTGCAATGCTCTGGATTGTTTGAGCACCACAAGTATGGATGTTTGAACACCACAAGTAGTTTTTCTTTTAAAGAATTACAATTTCTACCATCATTTGCTACAAGACATTATCTTCCATATACACTAGCATATATGAAGCTGGTTTATAGCTAGCTGGTACCCACATCGATGTCATTGTTCCTTTAATTCGGTAGTAAGACAAGTGGGCAGAAAGGGTTTGGGGGAGCTATTTTGTGTCCTTTTTCCCCACTCTGTGCTTGCATGACACACCCATAGAGCAGATTTCATCACACAAGTAGATTTGTTTAGCATTCAATTCCAGAGAGGCCTATAACAGGGTGTTTAAGAGACATGATATTTGATGAGTAAACTTACATGGTCATTTTCAATGTTTTGCAGCAGTCTTGGGTCATCAAATTCACACGATTCACTGGTAGAAGGAGGTAGCTGGCTGCAGAGCAAGACAAGCATATTCAAACGTAACAGTGGCAACATTTCCAATCTTACTACTTCATCTATTTTATTAGGAAGCAAAGGAAAACACAGTAAGATTCCACTGTCCTTGAAAGTACTGTGAAAAGATCATATGAGTAATACAACAAGTGCTGAAAGTGAGCAATAATTTCCTCGGAACACCAGCAAGAAACCCAAAATGGTTATGCTTGGTAGTGTATTTGAGAGGATTCAAGTGTCAACACACTTCCTAGGACAGATGTAGCAGAAGCAGCTTTTAAGTGTACTTGAAATACATTGATTTCAAGGTGACCTGCTTTTAAGATAGGTCAAAGATCAATATCCCTAAGCTCCCTCTCTAGTCAGTCAGTTCTGCTTCAGGTTGACCACTGGAGGCGTTTAAGCTCAAGTACTGCAAATCAGTACCTGGAAGAAACTCTTCCACAGAACTGACTAGAAAAGAAGCATACAGGGAGAGAAAAGATGGCAACGAAGGAAACAACAACATGCTGAAGAAAAAGATGCATCCATAGAAATCACATCTCAGCCGAAGTAGCAACATAACATCATATCATATCACCTTCCTAAAAGTTGATTATAAAAATGAGATGGACCAGTAGAGAAGCTTAACTTAGTTCTTCAGAAAGTGGCTAACAGCATTGAGTGTCTACCTGTTTCGTGGGTGGGAACTCACTTCTTACCTGTATTTGCCAAAGCCACATTAGCCCTCTCTGGCTCTTCCCCCCACTTCCTGTTAATCTGAACATGCTACAGTGACACCTGCGTAATGCTTTAGGTTTTCACTCCTTTCTGTAGGATGGGACAGACCCAATACCTCTATTCATTAAATCTCTGAATAAAGAGGAGTGGTTCTCTTGACATGAGACACCTCCATATCAAGCTCTTTCCCAGTTTAATTATAAAAACATAAAATTTTAATAAAGAAGTTCCTTTTCTTCTCCTTCTCAAGTTTGAACTTAGTGATTGCAAAGAGTAACATTCAGTCTCTAGCTAGGGGTAAGGTTACTGTAAAGAAGGTTACTCTTAGCTTGTAACTTGGTTGTCTGCAATTACAAATAAGCACTGCATTAGCATGCATCCAAGCCACCCCAGCCACTGCCTATCCCTCACTCCCCTTCACCCACCATCTCTGTATGCAGAAGAAAAGATCCATCACCACCCACCAGCTCTGCAGGAAGAGTATTTTACACAGACTGCTCCCCTGGACTTCTTCCAGTCCCAAACTGGAAAGCAGTCTTTATATAGGCTGTCCCCACTCTGCTATACAGAACACAAACATCTTTGAATATATTTACCTGAAGTCTTCTGATGAACGTTCTCTTTCCAGCTCGGGAAAGTGACTGAGGGGTACAAAAAGGAAAAAAGAACATTTATTCCACTTCGCAAACCAAAAAATAGGTAGAAGACGAAGATCAATGAATCATCACGCATACAAACACATGCTGGGTTCAGCTGTTCATACATGTAAATCAAGTTTTCTGCATTTTGAGCTATCTAATTTAGCTACCATGGAACTCTAAGGTTAACTTCCACAGAGATCTTAAAACTACCCATTTAAAACTAAGCAAAGACAAAGATTTAATATTCAAGACTCAAAAGGCCTAGTGCTATGAAATACTGGCATAACTCAAAGGGATCCTTTTGACAGAAACAAAACCAGTAAGTGGGTATCCCTCCCGTGCAAGGAATATTTAACTCTACAACTACAATTACAGCTACGTGGTTGTAATGAAATCCTAGTTCATCTGCAGAATTCACAGAAGCATGACAATTACTACCCTTAAGCTGCATCTTCTTCCCTCTGGAAAGGCCAGAGGTTATTTAGCACTTCTGGTTTAGTTTAAATCATGATCAATTAAGTTAAGAAACAAGTAATTATTTCTCTTTACTTCATGTAAAGTAGTCCCCAGGTTTGCATTTCATAGTTTGTGTTGCAGGATATCAAAATGAGACCTATTAACTGAGACCAGAAAATATACTAAAATACAAATGGAAGAACAGAATGTTCTAATCCTGTTCTGATCTAGAAGTACGTACCATTAACAAGCACATATTAAGCCACAGATTTTCTAAAAAAGTCACTTACCCATATGTCACTCCAGCAATACTACATTTCTTAAAGTTCATGATATTGCATGTTAGAGTACCTGTTTTATCAGAAAACAGGTATTTCACCTAGAAGGGGGGGGAAGAAAAAAAAATCTAATTTTCAACTTGCAAAGTAACAAAATTCAAAGTGGAAAACAGATTAAGTATCAGGAAAATTCTGGGAGACATATGGCTCAAATGTCACAGTACTGGCCAACGCAGGCTTATTACAGCTTGGTTTGTCCTAAAGCTACAGGAAAATAATCAGGAAAGTTATTCAATGGCATTATTTCTTCTTATCTCTAAATGCAGCAAGGCCCAAATAGTAGGTATCAATTGCCAAGGCTCCAGCGTGGTCAGGACAGATGTACTTGCTTGTGCTAGTTGAACAGTGACCAAATCTTTCAACTGTACTAACGTCAAACAGCAAGACTGGGAATTAAAACAAAAGACTTGTAAGATTGTTGAAGAATCATTAGAATTTAACTATTTAGAATTTAAATATTCTGTGTTCCAAAGATCACCAGGAATTTGCTTGGGGTTTTTTCCCCTGCCATAAACAGTACTGTGCAAGGAATATCCTAGAGTAAGTCCAAGTGGTATTCTGCAGGCAAACATAAACTGCTTTTTCTGGTATCCAGTCATGAACAGTCCTGAAGTGCAAGATATACAGCCATCGTCAGCACTGCCCAAGCTAATAATCCCTTAATGGAAACCAGTGACTTTCAGCTAGAACTTGAAGACATCACCAACACGGCAACATGACTTCTTGAAGCACTAAACAGATTCAACATTCCTACCTTCAATAGGCCACAACAGACCAAAATTAATTGCAAGCTAAATTCCACATTATTTTACCTAGACACCAGGTAAGATTTTAAACCGGCAACAGGTAGGAAGGAATAGTGCTAACGTAAGAGCTAGCCAATTTAAAGACCAGAATATTTTGCCTAGAGTTGCAAAAAGCTTTTCCTCAATATTTGCAATTCAGTTACAAGACAGTGCACTATACTACTAGTTAAGTGATCCTTTAGCTGTGCACTACACTGCTTCTGACTACAGAATTGACTTCTAACTTGCACAGGCTCCATTTACAAAGTGGGTACCCAAACATCTGAGGAACTTCAAGTCATTAATAATTCTAGCATATAATAAAATTTTAAAATACACCTGTGACCAATTCAATTAACGAACCCAAAAATTCACAGAATCACTAGTAAGCCATTTCTGAAAACAACATATGGGCCAACAATACACATTATGCCACATAATATAGTTTACTTCGGACAAAACCACTACCATAATTCGGAGGTCGATAACTTCACATCAAAGCAATCTAAATACAAATCATATTTTAACAATCCTAAGGAAAAGGCCCATCAGATTAAGCAGGAAGAATATTGACTACCACCCTGCTGAGCAGGGCACAATAATTATGTATTTTACATACATAACAATCTCCAACACTAAATTCACACGAATTATGAAGTTCATGTGGTCCAGTTACACACTTACGACTTTGGTGGTCAAGGAAAAAAGCTAGGATTTCTCAATGGTACTACAAAATTTCAATGGCAAAATTATATTTTCCAGTAACCTTATTTTGGGAAGCCCTTCCATTTTGAAAAATCTCATTTGCAGAATTTGTAACTTGTACTTGTTGTAAGAGATCTGTTAACATACAGTATCTTTATCTGAAAGGAAAATGGAAGTGCTTGAAGGAACACAATCTAAATTAGGAATAGAACTGCATTTTTTTGACTTGCATTTCCTGTGAGGTGGTCAGAAACATGAAGAACTAAGAACACAGGCTGAGGCTATTGGCCTGTTCTTCAGCCAAGCTTAGTCCTGTACATTCTGTTCCGGTATAGACAGTCACAACCACAGAGCATCTCTTCAACACCCTTGAGGAAAAAAGTCAGTTTAGAGTGAACATAAGAAATAAAGATTCTATTCCCAGGCTTAAAAATGCCCATATGAAATGAAGAAGTTCCTGACAAACTCTCCAAGACTCAATTTGGAGTTTTAGAAAGTAGGTATTCTTTATTGCTATGTCGGACGCACAGGGGATCGCTCCACCTAGTGTGCATGCCAAATCACTTAACCATAGAAGTTACATACAATTAGGGTATACATATTCATTACATTTCCGAGAAATAATCTAAATATTCATATTGTTTCCCAGAATTCATTAACATATGCAAAAAGTCTTTGATGCATGCGCCCTTGAGTTCTTTGGTGGTCTTTCAGGGTCTTCTGGTGGTCATTGATAGTCTTCCTCACAGTGTCCTTTAGATGAACTCAGTCTTTACGCATGCTCAGTTTTAACTCTTGGCTTAATTAGCACAATTCTCATTATCACAAACTAGCACTACCCCCTTATCTGTTCTACTTAAGATACAAGGTTATTCTCTTTATCTATTTTACACAGAATACTACATTTCAAGGCCTTTTTATCTACTGAATGTCCGGCCTGTCTATTCACAAAGCGTTCCCAACCATCTGCATCATTTCAACCAAAGAACCGTATGTCTCTTCACTGTTACTTCATATTTGGTATCAATCCCTATCACATATGACCTCAAATTTAATCCTGTGATAACTCATTATTTCACTTGTAAGACTTGGACTAATGAAAGTAAAGATGTCCCAATAACCTGAGCAATAGAATAAATTGTGTTTGTACTGCAGCTCTCATACCTTCTGTCCTTCCAGAATGTATCACAAACACGACACTTAAAGTGTTGTCTTACCTGCCCAAGTTCCTCATTCAGGTTTGAGGTTCTGGCCATTGCAGGTGTATCTGTTTCAGGATAATACATATCTATGTCCTGAAATAAGAGCAAAATTAGACCTATGCTACGCAAATTAAACACTGAAGCCTTCTTTTAGTCAGCTCCAGTTGGCTTGATTGACTTAACTCCATTGGTGGAGGTTCTGAAGGCTTGAGAGACAAACAGCATCCCAGGCTGAATAGGGGTGCCTCCTTTCCAAAGTATACCTCCATACTACACGTACATGAGAAAAGCTAGATTCAATTATAGGTAATTATCATTTTATTCATTAAATCTCTAGTTTAAGAGTTTAGTGCAGTAGGAAGAAGTTCTGACAGGCTTAGCCATGCTAATCATAGGTCTTCAGTTACAACAATGCAATTTAGCCACATCCATGATTGAAGAGACAATTTAAGTGACTGAAATTAACTCCTCCTATTACATTTAATTGGGAGGGTAAACAAAACAGCCACTACATGAACCAAAGCAATTTCTCAGATAAGTTAGTAAAGCATCTCCAATACATTATAAGCAGCTCAGAGAACAGACACATTAGACCTCATCTCCTTGTATTTTAGGGGAACTTTACTGAAAGTCCAAGGATTAACACACACCAAGACAAAGTATTTATCTTTGTTTTGTTCAGCTTAAGAGACATCACTACAGTATTTTTGGTCCACAACTGAACAGAAACACACTTTGAAGTCAAAGCTTGCCTGAACAAAGGGATTACTGTTTTCTTGCATGAAGCACCACCAACTCATCCTCTTACTGAAAAACTATGATTCATACCAGAGGTGACCTTAAGGCCAGCCTCTGGATTTAAATTAAAAAAAAAAAAACACACACACAAATCACCACCCCAATCCCTCCCCCACACCTCTAAACAAGTCTAGTCTTTCCCTCTGCTGTGACTGAAAAGTCATAAGGTACTGAAGAGTTTTCAAAAGATATTTACTGAACATGAGTCAGCTGAGAGACCTCCTTCAACCAAAAGAGCTGAGCCTGCCTTCTCATTCTGAAAGCCTAAAATATACAAGAGTGATCATTTGCACAGAGGGTCTTCCTATAACTAAATCTTTTAACTTCCTGTGGAACACAGAACTAATACAGAATAAATCCACTGAACTTCTCCCTGCCTCTCCCAGAAGTTGCACCAGAAAAATCTGGTAAAAGATTTCAGGGTGGGGTGGTTTTTTTTTGAATGTCACTTTCCAAAACTGATGTTAATACATTTATTCTTGTTACTTACCCAATTTATAAAAAGAGCCTGAGTAAACTTGACAACTTCCAATGTCACCAGAAGACTGATTGGAATAAGGTTGTTGTATAAGATTATAAACGTCAGCAGATTGTATCCAAAGTTGACAGACAGCATTTCTGTGGACCAAAAGACGCAAGACAAACAGAAGGCAGAAGTCTGAGTGATACAGTATAAGGGCAGTCATCTTTCTGCAGTTGGTCTGATCAGATTTAGTAGTGCTAAAATAATCAGCAAGTGTGTGAGACCTAGTACAAAGGACTTAATTGATTTTGATAGTACATATACAAAACACCCACAGAACACATGCCTGGATATACAGCATATTATGCCAGGTGAAGAAGGGCAAGATTGGTGAGGCTATATATTAGAAAACAGAACACTTTCTGAACAATTTTTGCTAAACAGATGGTGCGAAGTATGATATTTCACAATATAACGCAAATTTAGAGATGTGTCAACTGCCCCAATTAAGAGCCACCAATATCACTAGTAACATAACTTTACCTTTCAGGAAGTGCCTACTTGTCTCAGTGGAGTTATTAAAAAAAAAAGACTAAAATTTGTTCTAAAATCTGCCAGCATTGGCGGACTTGAGAAGTTATTCACACTGAAGAAATCTAAGAGAATGAGGTGACTGTTAAACAGACACCTAGTAAATGAACTAAGGCATCCTGCTTAGGCAGAAGAGCTGTTCTTAATGGTGACAACATTGGGCAAGTTGCCCAAATAAATCTGCCAGCACAACTGGTCCTAAAGGAAAGGGGAAGCATTTATAGACAGCAGGCAGGAATGGGCAAGGCTCAGCAGAGACACAGAGAACAAGATGGAGGCTCCTGTTCACGGTGCCACCCACAGCTTCTCTTCACATCCAAAGTCTCTGCATTTGTCTGTTCTTCACTTTCCTTGAAGCTTAGGGAGGCACTTCAGTCAGCATGCAGAGCACCCAGCACAGTGGAGTCACAGCCCACAACTAAGGAGTTTTCAGTGTTACAAATAAGTTAGTAAAAAGGCAGGGGAGCAAACTAGGAGGAGACAGAAGCCAGAGAAAGTTGCTGAAGCCTAATGAAGATAAGAGCAAGACTTGAAGTTTGGACTAGGCACCTCCAAGTGTGAGCACACATGAATTCCATATCTTTGATCAGTTTACAGAAAGAGTAGAAGCACACTTGATATTGGAGAAGGTTTTTACAATACAATCTTTATAGAAATTAGACATTTAACAAAAGTTTAATATCTACCTGCCTAGCCTGAAAAAGTGTCTTTCCTGTGCGTGGCAGTTACAAAAGTGATAGAAATTGTGTGTTCAATTTACAAAAAAGCATCTATACAGACTACTCTGTCATCCTAGTTTATTACAGGTTGCACCTGTTTTATATTAGCACAAGTTCAAAAGTTTGTTCCATTCATCTTTTCCAACATTACTTTCATCACAAATGAAGGCACAAATTTAAACTTCCTCATTAAAAAGCAAGGGGGAGGGTACGGAAGAAACTTTCAAAGTTGCTGATACTGCTACTAGAAGACATTGCAACTACCAAAAACCAGAGTCAAATATGAGGCACTTCCATGGTCTTCCTATATGAATTTTTTTCATTACTATCACAATTGCAGTTCTTAAACTGCAGAAGACTCCCTTTGCCATCTGTTTTGCAATCACCAGCAAAAAGACTATTTGCAGTTTTTAGAATTGTTTTCAGATCCGAACCTCAAGATGTTTGTAACGACACATTTTATAGCTAGCTAAGGTAACCCCCTCCAGTCAGAAGTGTACTGGAGAGCAATTTGTTTCATCCTTAAGTGCTTGCATAAGGCCCATCTTTAGCTGAACTAATGCATTCAAGAAGTATGGATGAAATCAAATAAAACCCCTTAATAAGCATGCTAAGAGATCAGTTTTTTCATTACAAAATAATGGTCAGAAGCCAAAATGACTCTGAAACATTATCCAATAAATACAAAATCATAACATTTAGCATTTAACAGTTTTCTCTACAATGAGAGCAGATCAGCATTTCTGACTGAAAAAAGCTAGAGAAATCCTTTGCTTCTGTACATAAGCATAAAGTTGAAGTCAGTATCATCAGACTGATAACTGCTATCCTGCAGTCAGGTACAGTCAGACATGATACCTAAGGCAGTGCGTGACCTGCTCTAAAAACAGATTTGTGCATGGCATCTCCACAGAGCTGAAAGAACTTGAACACCAAATATCCAAGAATAACTCTTGCCCCCTTTCTGTTTCTTCCCTGTTCCATGGGTGGTAGCCCAGTGATATTTACCTAACCTTTAGAAGGTTTTATTAACAGAAGCCTCACCAGCAAGTTCACTTATGCCAGCCCATTCTCAAAAAAAAAAAAAAAAGTTGGGCCAGCGAAAGTTAGCAACAGGCTGTTTGTGTTTCTTTGTTTCTTATTTTATCTACTCATTTAGCAAAGTTAAGAGCCTGGCTGGCCCTACAGCCTGATACACCCCTAGCACACTGCCTGCATACTCACTGTTGGAGCCAAGATACCAGACGACTTCACCATGTGTTCTATTCCATAATAAGGCACCTACAGAACTCACAAGGGCCATCACCAGGAGAATACAGAACAAAACCAGGATCTGCATGTTGGTCACTTTCTCCACATTTGATCTCTTCAGAGGTGCTTTGGTTGAATTCTGAACAGCAGCAGAAAAAAAGAAAGTCTGCCAATGGCTTATACAAGAGGGAATTGCAGAAGCAAACTCAATCTTTATTTTTAGGGCCCATTATAGAACTTACTACTTCAACTCTATTTAGCTCAATATTGTATGCAAAGCTCAACAAGGTAGTAGTAGAAGCCAATACTCCTAATGACTCCAAAACTGACAGGATAGTGGAGTAAGAGAACCATTCCGTTCTAAAAACCTAGAACACTCATCTCCTGTCTGTCCATCCCACTGCAGTCAGCAGAGGTGAGCAACATATACATGTTGCTGGTCCCTCCAGGCACTCCCTGCCATTAAGGCAATACAGAGACTGTAGTCTTAACCTAATTATCTCCAAGTGCTAAAATTGTAGGTGGTCATTACCATCTCTTCAGCTGTTAAACCTCAGTTTTAAATATTGTCCAGCTATCAGATAAATTAAGATAAAATAGTTTTGCTTACGTACTGAAGTGTTTTGAGACAAATACCTCAATAAGTGTTTTAACAAGTGCACATGCAACCTCAAGGACAACAATATCTTGTATTCCTCAAAGCCTCCACGTCTTAAACAGCTATAGTGAGTCAAATCATTTCATAAACTCAGTCCAAAAGAAAAATAGAATACAGGAAAGATAATCAGCTTCTATCAGAACATACTCTAGATCTCCTTAAAAACTTTACCTGCATGAGTTTTGTATCATGTCCTGTATACACAACAATACCCAAGACCCACTGAGTGTTTCTCAGTTGTGCACCTCTTAGCAGGATCTGGTCTGGACCAACAGGAACTGGGCTGCAAAGCAAGAAGTACGTGTGTTTTTCAATTCTTCATAACACTTTAGGAAAGCAATTCTCCTTTCCTCTCCCGCCCCCCAAAACCCCAAACAAACCACAAAAGGAGGAAATTAAAATAATGAATTTACAAGTCAAGAGAGCACTGAAACCTGTGTAAGTCTAATCCCTGCTACAGCACAGTAGGGTGAAGGTGATACAAGGGAGCTGTTCTGGTTACCCAATACTTGAGAACTTACGCAGCAGCCATAAGCCTACTCTGCACTTTACCTTAGCTAATATGTTCTCTCACATCGAGGAGAGAGAAGCATCACACTTCCAACCCAGACCATCCATTCCAAGCACACTATAACCTCACATATGCCATTAAACAAACATTTTGGGAAAACTGTATTACCCACGTGATTTTCAAGTGGGATGGAAGTGACCTTCTTCTATTCTTGCATCTGTCACTATTGAGCTAAATTGCCCAAGGAATAGTTTTTGTGCAGGAAAACAGGTACAGCAAGATGATACCTGTATGTTCCTACCGACCTTTTGAATTCTACGAATCCCAGTACTAGAACTAGGCTCTTTTCTTTCAAGAGTTGCAACAGATCAAAAATCACACTGATAAAAGACTCCAGATTCTGAGATCATTTTTTTCTACAGATCTGAACCTGGTGCAGCCTTTGGCTCCAGTTTTAAGGCCAAGGTTTCCCATTTCCTCTGCGTTACCTCCTGTAACAAGAAGGCCCTAAAAACCCCAACCATTTCCCCCACTCTTCCTCCTCTTTAGATGTTACTTTTCATAAAAAACCCACGATGATTCCAAAGAAACCAACTCTCCCATAGAAGCAGAAGTCTCCATAGAAAGACAGAACTATGTTACCTTATACTGGCAGATGCTCTGATTGACTACTGTTAATTATTACCCTCTTCTTGGCAGCAAAACCATGCATATGCTCGGTGTTGCAGACTAAAAGCACACAGGAAGCATTTTTCCTAACCAAATGTATTTATGGCTTTGTTGTCAAGTCAATACCTTTGACCATCTAAGCGCAAGTTTCCACTGAAGTCGTAAAGATGACGGTTGGGTCCTTCACATTCTATCCTTCCAGATACTTTCATCAATTCTTCTCTTGACTGGAGACTAGCAGTTTGAGACAATCCCTGCAGAGACCAATCCAAAGGAGACTCTTGTAAAAAGTTGTTATTAGAAGGCAACCTAGGAAAATGGTGCTTTCTTCCAACATCTGAGATATCAAATGTAATTAAATGTGTGGAGGTTCTCTGTCAAGTTCATTGGTGGGGTTTTTTTGTCTTGTTTTGGGTTTTTTGTTTTGTCTTTCTTAATAGGTATTCAGTAACTCTTTCCTGCAAGGAAGATCCCTTATGGACACATATGGTCCTGCTTATATAGGATTGGTTTAAATCCCTCTACACAAGGGAGTTATATTATCTACATAATCTCTCTGTAACCAAGAGGAAAGTCCCATCCACAAAAAAACCCGAAGTTGCTCACGTGCAGGAGGAAGTAGGGGACAAGCAGTATAAACAGGCCTGGCTTTACTCTGCAAGTATAGCTCTGCTCATGTGTTGCTGCTGCTAAATATAGTCACTCCTAAGTGTAGTCTCTCTTGGGTCACTGCAGCCATTATGCTCTGATCCTACTCAAGGTTAATTACCAACCTATCATGCAACTAACTCAACGTATTGCTACTCCACCTCAGAGTGCACATACAACACTCCATTGCTTTTCATCTGTCTATGAACACCTCCACTTAGTTAGGAGTGATCCATTTAGTGTTTCTTTTGCCCGATTTTGACTGCAGCACTGCAAGCCAGAACAAGGTCTTAAAAGGCCCCACAACCTTACTTTTGTATTTTAAGCATGTGTCCTGAAGCAAATAAAATCTGACTGGAACTCAAAAACCAAGCTATTGGGCTCACCCAGAACAGTAAACCACATTTCTACAAAGACAGTAAACAAGCAGCAAGTGTACAGCTTTTTAAAAACAAGTAATCTGTATTCCAAAATCCTAATTCAAATTCATCTTTTTTGTAATGAAAGAAGGCAAGGATTCTGAACTATTTCTAAACACCATAATCAACAATCTTTCTTCAACAAAACTAGAAACATTCAAATAAATTCTACTACTTACCACAAAGAGAGAACAAGTTAACTTAAACATATAAAAGGTCCTTTTGAGCACTCCACAGAGGCAGAAGCAACAGACAGATTGGCACTTGTGACAGCAGAAACTGCAGCTCTCATCACAAGTACAGCTGTTTTTTTCCTCCTTGGTGTTTTTGTTTGTTTGTTTAGAGGTTTTTTTGTTTGTGGGTTGTTTTTTTTTTTAATACAGCACTTCAATTTCACTTACTGGACCTTCAGCAAAACCCAGACAATATCTGCTTGATTTGCCTTCGTGGGCTTACAATACTTCCTCTGGATTAGTTCCTTACAGTTGCACATAAAGCATTATTGCTTGGGTTTGTATCTGTAGACAAGAAGGCTATAGCCACCTGGAAGGAGATATGCTTCCCCCCCTTCCCCGCTCCCCCCCACC